>NC_137513.1:10000-252500 GCF_041902795.1 Electrophorus electricus
TAAATCCCTTGCAGGTCTTAGTCCTGCTCATCCCACATGCTGATGTGTGAGTGAAACAGTGCATAGGTGTAGAGACCTGGACTTGGCGAGATGCAGGCCTATCCTCTCAGTCTGGTGCTATTCTGTTACTAGAGGACCTGAACACGCTTCTCCAACAGCACGTTCTTCTGGGCCTGATGACAACGCGCACACACATGCACACGCACACACACGGGCACACGTACAGACATACAGATGCTGTTTAATTTCTTCACATCTGTAGATACACTATCATAAGTTGATATATACGTTTATGAGTTTGATTATGAGCTGATTTCAACTTGACAGGTACAGAGTATATAGTATACATAGAGAGTGCATAGTTTTACCAGATTGAGTGCTACAGATTCTTGTGATGAAAGGTGACAAACCCAGCGATATAAAGAAAACAAGTACTGGGTTAGTCCCTTAAAGGTTTAAAGGAGTCTCCCTTAAAGGTCTTAGTCCTGCTCATACCACATGATGACGTGTGAGTGAAACAGTGCAGAGGTGTAGAGACCTGGACTTGGCGACATGCAGGTCTTTCCTGGCAATTCGTGCTGCATTCTGCTGCAGGAGAACCAGAACATGCTTCTCCACACACACACACACACATACAGGTGCGCACATATACACAGATACACATTCTGTTTAATTTCTTCACATCTGCAGACTAGAGTAAGCTGAGGGTATAGTGTTAAACCAGGTACTACATAAACAGTATATAGTATATATACAGAGGTCTCTCTTCTCCAAAGTAGCGGAGAGATATGAAAGGATAAAAGGGGAAAAGAATAAAATGCGCGTCGGTTTTAAATTCGCAGGCTGGAGTGGAAAACGAGCACGTGACGGAAAGGCTTCCGTACCCGATGGGTCCAGCTCTCGTGGCCAGTCGGTAGCTCGAAGGCCGTGCACATTCGATGCCGCGCGGCCCCTGGGGCTCACGTTTTCAAGGGTCTAAGTGCGCACGTGCTGATGACCGGCGACCTAGCTCCGTGCCTGGGCACAATTCGGGCACTTTGACCCCCTTCAAGTGAATGGATAGATGGGGGGAAACCATACTTCCAGGCCCACCGTGTCACATCGACCATGCAGGGCAAAGTGGCTTCGTCCCTGGGCACACTTTCTTGTGATTTGAGCCTTTAAATAATACAGGATCCAGACTTCCAACGCTCTCTAAATCACATGCCCAGCAAAGTAGCCTTAAACCTGGACACACAATGGAGACCATTTGACCCTTTAAATCATACTACAACCAGACTTCCAGGCCCACCAGGTCACACAGTCATGCCCAGCAAAGGAGCTCTGGGCCTGGGCAGACCATGCAGTTTGACCCTTTAAATAATACTACAACCAGACTTCCAGGCACAAGAGGTCACAGTCATGCCCAGCAAGGTTGCTTTAAACGTGGGCACACTTCAGACCGTTTCACTCTTTAAATCGTTCAAAGCACCACATTTCAAGGCCCAAGAGGTCACAGAATCATGCCCAGCAAAGTAGCTCTGGGCCTGGGCACACTTCATGCAGTTTGACCCTTTAAATTATACTACAACCAGACTTCCAGGCACAAGAGGTCACACAGTCATGCCCAGCAAAGTAGCTCTGGGCCTGGGCACACTTCATGCAGTTTGACCCTTTAAATAATACTACAACCAGACTTCCAGGCACAAGAGGTCACACAGTCATGCCCAGCAAAGGAGCTCTGGGCCTGGGCAGACCATGCAGTTTGACCCTTTAACCAAAACTAGAAACAGACCTCCAAGCCCAGGAGGTCACAGAATCATACCCAGTAAAGTAGCTAGCTAGCTTTCAGCTCAGTAAACCATACAATCAAATGTCCACCAAGCATTTAAACCGCAAGCATTTAAACCAGTAGATACAGCTAGTTACCGGCTGCACGGTTAACATTGCAAAGCCATTACCAAGCTACCTAGCTAGCTAGCTAGCTACCGGAAGCACTTTTAACAGTGCAAAGTCAGTAGCTAGCTAGCTACTGTAGCTAGCTAGCTAGCTACTGACTTTGCACTGTTAAAAGTGCTTCCGGTAGCTAGCTAGCTAGCTAGCTGGCAGCTCAGTAACCGTACAAATTCGCCTGCTGCTGAAAACTGTCAAGTTGTATTTATAGCTTTCGTTTTAGTTCTCTCAGCTTACTTATTTGTTTTTTTTGTGTGTGTGTTTTTTTTAGGGAAGTTCAATAATTTCTTAGAAATTTTGGAACATTTTGCCAGTTGGCATCTAGGAAAGCCTTTCTGCCCACAGACAATAAACAAGCCAGAATTCCTCAAACAGGAATGAATCTACTAATTTACAACACGGTTTAGTAACATTTCAGGCACATGACTGGAGGAACTAGCAAATTCTAAATGATGAAATCGAAGCTGATAAAAATCCATGAAAATTTAAGCTGGTCATGAAAAAATGCTTGTGAATTGAAAATGTAAGTGATAGTTATCTGGAAAAGAAAGGATTAAAACAGTCTTGATTTGATATATTTTTAAAAATCAAATATCAAGTTTGATCATTCATGACCAAGGGAGTTTCTATGAGGGTGTAAACAACAAATGCATGTGAACTAAATACTACAGTGGTATATAATTAAATAATTCGAATAACTTTGTGTCACGTCATTTAACGTTTAACTCAAGCCGTTTGTGTTACCGGACTCTTTTATCACTTAACATTAGTAACTGTTTCAGTTGCCTTGTTTATCCAATAACATTCATTAATTAATCAATGGTTTAACCCAAGCAATTTTCGTTACTTCCGCCTCTCGAGGCAAAAATGTCAATCAGAACGTTGCGCCGGCAAACTTCAAATAAACGATAAATAAAGAAACTAATAAAAATGGATAAAGTCCAAAGATAAGTTGATTAAACTTGAGTCAAATAAAACTACTTATCAGTCAATTCGTATGCATTTTATTGACTCTAAATTTAATTTACGTGCATTTTAATCAGCCATATTTTTGGTGTACAGACCTGAGTTTTGTCGTTGAAGAGAATAAAAGAATCCGTCGTGTAAACTTACGCCATCTGCAGGCTGAGATGGTGTTGGGGTGACCCGGATGTGACATTTGCCAGGCTGATGACGTATCGCGATATTAATTGTGAGATTTCCTTACCATCTTTGCTCTTCGCAGAAGGGCACAGTGCGGTTTACAGGGCACAGTTTGACCGTTTAAATAAAACTAGAAACAGACTTCCTGGCCCAAGAGGTCATGCCCAGCAAGGTTGCTTTAAACGTGGGTACACTTCAGACCGTTTCACTCTTTAAATCATTCAAAGCACCACATTTCAAGGCCCAAGAGGTCACAGAATCATGCCCATCAAAGTAGCTCTAGGCCTGGGCACACCATCACATTTGACCCTTTAAATAATACTAAAACCAGACTTCCAGGCCCAAGAGGTCACACAGTCATGCCCAGCAAAGTAGCTCTGGGCCTGGGCACACTTCACGCAGTTTGACCCTTTAAATTATACTACAACCAGAATTCCTGGCCCAAGAGGTCTCTCAGTCATGCGCAGCAAAGTACGTTTAAACCTGGGAACAAATCAGACCCTTTCTGTCATTCAAAGCAATGGGCCTCCAACTCACAACCACATGCCCAGTGAAGTGCACCCTCACCCAGCCACACTACGCCACCTTGCCCCTCCTGGAACAACCACACCTCCAGGGCACCACACGCCAATCTCTCATGCCCAGCAAACTGCAACCTCACCCAGCCAGGCCACACACCGTCTCCCCTTATACGGTCCAGGGACGCACCCCTCCACAAACCTGGCGCACCAGCCGAACCTTTTGGGCCCAGACTTAAGCACCCCTCCTCGGACTAAACCATTTAAGCCCGCCCTAACCCTAACCCTAACCCTAACCCTAACCCTAACCCGAATTTGTCTTTGTGTGTGTGCGCACGCATGCGTGTGTGGGTGTGTGCGTGCGTGCATGTGTGCGAGTGTGCCTGCGTGTGTATGTGCATATATGTGTGTGTGCATGCATGCTTATTTTTCTGTATGTGTGTGTGCGTGTCCTTGTGTGTTTGTGTGTGCAGGCCTGTGTGTGCACTCATGCATGTGCATTCACACACGCGCACACACACACACATACAGATAGACACATGCACTTAGCCACACACATGCACATGCTCGCACACACACTCACACTCAGATGCACACTCGCACTCGCACGCACACTTACACACACACACACGCGCGTGCACAAACACGCACATTCATATGCATACAGGGATATCATCACATACTCATACATACTCACACACACTCACACAAGCACAAGCACGCCCACATGCATATGCACATACACACGCACATACACGCAATTACACATATCCACATATACATACACACACACGCAGGCACATGCACAAACACAGAGAAAAGTACACATGTATGCACACACTCACACACACAAATACACACACATACATGCACACGTGAACACGCACGCGCACATGCATGCAAGCACATGCACATACAAACACACACGTGCACACATAAATGCATGCATGTATTCAAGCGCGCACACACACTCACGCACACTCGCACATGCCCACGCACACAGGCGCACATGCACACACACACATGCACAATCACATGCACACATGTACGCATACACGCACACACATGCACACATGCCCGCACACACTCCCAGACAAACACACACACACATACACATGCTCACACACAAACACTCACAAAAACACGAAGACACATACACATACACATACAATTACAATCATGCACGCTCACACACACACACACACACACACACACACACACACACACACACACACACATGTACATACATGCACGCACATGCAAATGCACGCACATGCAAAAGCGCACATGCACACATGCACACACTCCCAGACAAACACACACATACACATGCTCACACACAAACACTCACAAAAACACGAAGACACATACACATACAATTACAATCATGCACGCTCACACACACACACACACACACACACACACACACACGTACATACATGCACGCACATGCAAATGCACGCACATGCAAAACCGCACATGCACACACGCACACACATACATACACACACACACACATGCGCACGTACACACACATACACACACACAGACACACACAGACTCACACGCATGCACATGTGCACAATCTCAAGCACACATATATGCACACACACACACACACACACAAACAAACAAACATGCACATGCACGCATACACACACATACATACAAATTTGCATGCACACACAAGCACGCACACACTCGCGCTCACACATGCATGCACACACACACAAACACGCACTCACACATGCACACACTCACATGCGCGCACACGCACAAACGCTAGCTCGTGCACACACACACACACAAACGCTTGCACACACACAAACACACACACACACACACACACATGTACATGCGTGCATGTGTATCTGTGCTTGATCTCTACGTGGTCGGGAAAAATATTTAGATTTCTGGCCACCCCAGATAAATAAATAAATTTATTTTTATTTACTAGTTGGAATGTTTAGAACTTTACATGCTAAACTTGGAAGAAACTGGGATACAAATATTGGATAGATTAGTGATTTTCATTGCCTTCATGGATTTACCATTCACCAGATTTAAAAATCCTTTGAAAAAAACTCAAATCTCATTTCAGGGACTTGAGAGATGCTCATGTGCTTGTCCCAACTTTCTCATTCCTCCCCAAGGGTACTTAGAGTTGGCTACTGGGTGCTCTGATATGTAATTTGTGGGACCAAGACTAAGACCTGGGTGAATTTTTGGGGGAAAAAAGACAGTTGCTCATATCATGGCCAAAGTGGGTCAGATCATGGCCGCTGTACATCCATCTTTAAAGGTAAGGGGTTGAAACTGAATGCTCTATCTGGCCAAGGAGTAGTCTATGCCTGCCTAGTTAAGAGCAGCTATACATAAGCGCTGCCACGAAACCCTGCTCAATGTATGTTTTTCACATTGTCACCTTCGACCCTACCTTGTGTCGTGGTTCCCACAGCAATGCCTCTGTTTATTTGCTTCCTTGATTTGTTTCCTTGTGCTTCTTTGTTTTGGTTTCTGTTAGTTCCTCCCCCTGGTTAGTATCCCCTCCTGTTATTGTAATAACTTGTATTGTGTTAGTCTTCATTAGTTTCCCTGTATATAAGCTCTGTGAGTTCAGTTTTTCTTTGCAAAGTCTTGTGAACTTGTATTATGTTTCTGAGCTACTTATAGCTTCTGGTTTGTTGGCTTTATGTCTGTTTTTGGATAACCCTCTCTGCCTGTTCCCTGCCTGTTTTGGTCTGCTTTGTTGATTGATTTTTGGGTGTTGACTGTGGAATTCTCCTGTTCTCTAATAAAGCTGCATTCACTTTATTGTGAGCGACTCCGTCTCTGCATGTGCACAGAGCTATACACACAGTCTAATTAGAGTGATATTGGAATGACTAAAGGTATTATTTGGAATTGAGATTCAGATTTTGGAAAAACATTGTTTTCTTTGAATGAGGAGATATCGATCTGGAGATGCACTTTTTGCACTGAAAGATGGTATTCCTGGAATTGAGATGCACCATTTGGAATGAAAGATCGCATTCTTGGAAATGAGATGCAGCTTTTGGAATGAAAGATGGTATTCTTGGAATTGAGATACAACTTTTGGAATAAAAGATGGTATTTTTGGAATCGAGATACAAATTTTGGGATAAGAGATGGTATTCTTGGAATTGAGATACAACTTTTGGAATAATATAGATCATGGTCTTGGAAATGGGATACAGATTTTGGAATGACAACTGAAATGTTTTCTGATTGGGCAGAGTTTTAAAAGCCGCCCATTCCAAATATACATCAGACAAATTCTACGTTGCCAACTCAAACCTGGCACATTCTGTAAATGTTCAATCTATTTGTCCATAACCGCATTTTTAAAAAAATTAACAGCTGTATTCACCCCTGCTGAAAATTCCCCTTGGGCTCAAAAAGGTACAGGTAACTCACCTTCATTATAACACTAAATAACACAGATACATATGCAAACTACTCCATAAAACCACTATTATACTTACCTTTCTAAATTTATGATACCAGATACACTCTTACCTAAAGAGAACTTAAGAAAACTGCTGTTTTTATTCAGGTACAGTGAGACCTTAATGACTAAAATGCAAATGACAAAAAATGAATTATGATGATGACTTCAAGAGAACAATCAGGATTGCTTTCATGGGCAAATGGAAATGAACTTCCCTCACTCAACTTCACTCTGTAAAATGTTTGTAATACAAGTCTGTTCTTTACCTGAACTCCAGAGGTCTCCAGTACGGCAAGTCAGGCCATTTGGATCCTCCCTGTGTATTGAATACTATGGTTAGGGTTACAGAATATAGAAAAAAATACATATTTTATCTGTAAGCAAATAGAAAGATTCTGTAAACGTTATGACAGCATATAGAAAAAATTATCTAGAACTGCCTAACCCATATAGGGTTTGGATTTCAGAATATAGAAAAAATATGTATATTCTCTTTAAGGACATAAGATTCTGTAAAGGTTCCGCCAGTGTACAGAAAAAAAAAGTATTTTATCCACAAGGACATATGATTCTGTAAAAGATTCAGTGTATAAAAAAAAATTAAATTACATACAACAACTTCTGATTCTGTAAACAGAAAATGTAATAATTAAATAAATAAATCCTAACATCAACCTTAATCTGTTTAATTTGTTCAACACTTGCACTTGTTGAGGTAAAAGACATTTAAAATTGCTTGGGAAATTACTTTTTCTTTAATAGTCTCAGCAAACATGTAATTATTCTACTTTTTTTTCTAAAAAATACATTATTTCTCTACTAAAGGTGATTTTTTAAAAATAGAATAATTATGTAATTCTTTTAACCTTGGTAGCAGTCCCCCCAGTTGGTTTAATTTATCCTATAAACATTACAAGAGTTCTGATGCTGAAAATGTTTAGATTTTTGCCTTTTTTAGGTTTCTCAAGCTTGAACGCGTTACATACTGGGCCATTACTGCTGAAGGTGATGCTCCTTATGCTGCTGTCAACAGCAGCACTGAAGATCTTTCCAGGTGATCCCACAACTGTTCATATGGCAGTTGGAAGCAGTGCTATACTTGGCCATTTTACCTCAAAAGAAATGGATCATGGACCTCTGGAGATAGTTTAATTGTCCACTCTTTTTGACCTTCTCAAGGAAGATCTTACCACACTTCTTTATACCTCTGATAAAATATGTTCTAACTTCTGTTTTCCCTCTTCAGTAAGTCGCTGAGCGCGCCTGCTAAATGCCATAAAAGTAAATCTAATGTAAATGTCAGATGCAGGGACCTACCAGTGTCAGGTGAATACCAGGTATTTAACACTGGAGACAATATCTTCACCTCATGGCGGCTCCATCTTTGCCAAGCTGCACTGTCCAGGGGTCAGATGTGTTTCTTAAGTGTCAATGAAATGGAACAAGACCAATTTTCTTCTCCTGGAATAGGATTGACAGACAGCAAATGCCAGTTTCTACCAGCATGGACCACGGAGGTGGCACCTTGCACTTCATCTCAGCAAAACAGACTGATGGGGGAACATACAGATGCACAGTTAAGAACTTAGCAGGCAAGCACATCTGCACTCTTAAACTACATGTTACACAAGCCAAGAACATTTCAGTAGGTGAACATCATATTACCATTTGCTGTTGGAGGGTCCTTGGCCTTGATTCGGTGGGCATGGCTCTTATGCTACTGTTGCCACAAAAGAAACAAAAATAGCACACAAGATATGGGCAGTGACATTTTGGAAGATGCCTTGCCTTCAAAAAGAAGGTCTGTGACCTTCAACATTGAAGAGGATGACGTATAGTGCTCAATGAGGGACATTCGGTTGTGAGACGTGGACTGTGTGACAAAAATCCCCTGTATATACTGTATAATTGTTCTGCATGATTTTGTTCCACAGTGATTAAATCACTATACAACAATGTACACACTAGAGAAAAATTGCAGAAAATTGTATGTGATATAATGTTTAAATTATATAAATGTCATTAAACTTACAAAACCTTTATGGTGATTAAATATGAACATGAGTTTATGAGAAAAAGTTTATGGATACACATCATATAAAACATTTGCAGATTCACTATAAAAACAAATAAATATTTTGTAAACATTCAGTTAGATTATATAAAAATGGAAATTCTCTTGAACTCCATAGAAACGTTCAGCATCTGGATCCTTTGCATATGCTGGAAACTAGAGTTTAGGTTACAGAATATAGAAACATATGTAAGTTCTCCTTTATGACCTAGAAATCTTCTGTAAAATGTCTGTAATTCAAGTCTGGTCTTTATCTGAGCTCCACAGGTCTCCAGTGGGGCACATCAAACAGTCTGGATCCTCCCAGTATATCGATTAGAGTCAGGGTTACAGAATATAGAAATATATATATAACTCCCTATAAGGACATAGATGCTGTAAACGTTATGACAGCATATAGAAAAAAATATGTAAATTCTCTAGAACGCCATAAAAAGATTCTGTAAAAGTGCACAGAAAAAAATATGTATATTATCTCTATGGACAAAATACTACACAACACTGCCACCTGGTGGTGAAAAATGAGTCCTACAACAAAATAAAAGTATTACTATTAAAAACAGAATACATCCGTAATTGTTATGTATTTGTTGTAGAAATATTACATCATTTTCAATTATGTTTTAATTTATATAATTTTTGCTGCCCAATGCTTGGACAGAGGAGCTTTCTCAGCATTACTAAGGTTGCATTAAAAATTCCATTAAAATTTTTTAAATGCAAAAAAAAAAAAAAAAAGAAAGAAAAAAAAAGAAAGGAAAAATGGCATAATTTACCAGAACAAGCCTGTAAAGTTAGTAAGCGGACCCTAACCCTAACTGACACACATCCATTTTTATGCCACTTTTTTATTTTTGTAAAAGGCTGAAATTACCACTGCGGTTCTTCTATTACCAATGAGTCCCATTAGGGTTTCTGGCCTGCCAAAGACAAAGCAGTTGACATGTCCACCAAATCTGACAGTGGGTCATGTGAACGTCCTGGTCAAGACTGAATGGTCAGATCGGACAACAGTCGATTTTTAGTCCTGTTAAAAAGGCTGATATTTTCTATGCAGTCAGCCTATTACATCCATTAGGATCTATGGCCTGCCAAAGGCAACCAGGCTGCCAGGACCACCAAACCTTACAGAGTGTATCACAAGCATATCCTGGTCAAGAGGGTGTTGGATCTGACACTGGTCTATTTTTAGACCCTTTTTGAAAGACTGATATTATCTATGTGGTCAGCCTATTACTTACATGTCTAGACAAGAACACACTTCATGCTAGGTGCACCAAATCTGACACAGTGGGTAAATAGGCCAAGATGGATGAGTAGGTGTAGTCACCTCTGAGACTGAACTATTTTTGTCAGAGTTAGGGCCAGATATTACCAATGAGTTCCAGGTATTAACACAACATGCCAAGAGTGGCTGAGCATTGCCACAATGGCCCAAGATACCAATAGATTACCAAAAGATGTCTTCCAACTTTATACATTTTTGGAATATATAATTATGCTTGATAGCATCTTACCCATTCCAACTGAACATGTGCTCAGCAAACTACAAGATATATTCATCATTATGGACATTATGTAAGTAATAAGTAATTTAGGACAGATGAAGTTCTAAACTTCACAGAGCTCCTGGCCAACCAGTGATGCAAGAACACTGAGATCTAACCTGCCCTGGGGAATATGGAACTCACCAGAGTCTGTCATCTTCTTACGACAGCTTATCTTACTCCACAGGGTCTGTTTAAAACAAGGCCAATGTTCAGTGGTGAAGATGTTCAGTGTCTTTCCATTGAGGAATGGAGAATTGCATCATGTTCTGCTATGACACTGCACATGTGGCTTTGGCTGCCTTTCTCCCAAAGGATGGGAAAGGGAAAGACAAAGCAAGGGTAAAGAGGTAGAGCTGAAGGTGATAGTAGGAGGGTGTGAGTTGATGGGTGATGTTGGCAGTAGGTGATTGCGTACCAGCTGTCATGGCAGTGAAAAAGAACAGTACTCTGCAGCAGCAGTGTGGTGGCAAAAACGGACCAACAGGACTCACATGAGACACACAACAAGTTAATCCTGGCCACCATGGAACTAAACAATTCCATTTGATTCTTTTGCCTCTGTTTAGAATTTGGTACTATTGCTGTTTATGTTTACACTTCATTCTGCTGCCTTAAAAGGTTCCTTCCACTCTGGCAGATATGTATGTGAGGACCCTCTGTTAGCACACTCACCTTCATTTGTTGGGTATTTTCTGTGATTCTTTGGTCTGGCCTGCAGGTGATTATTGAGCCTCACTCTCTGGGTCCTGGTTGGGAGGGTGTGCTCTGGGGCTCATAGATTACAGCAGCAGCATTCTATAGTGCCCACCAGATAATCGAAAGAAAATGTGGTATGTGTGTGTGTGTTCCTGTGAGCTAAGTGACAAAAAGGAGGGGGCGTTACTGTAAGGTTCAGGCAAATGAAGAGTGCTCTAATGACACCTTATAACCTCCCTCAGACCTCTGGGCTTATGAACTGTCCCTATGCGGTGGGTTTAATGGGTTGTGCTAAAGGTCAGTGCAACAGGGTAGTAATCATTTAGGCAGGTGACAGGTTTTCTTGGGAACTGGAACAATGGTGGCTCTCTTAAAGCATGTGGGGATCACTGACAGTCTTAGTGAGAGTTTGAAGATGTCAGTGAAAACCTCTGCCAGCTGGTTGGCATGTGCTCTAAGTACCCGACTGGGGACACCATCCGGGCCAAGGGCCTTGTGTGGGTTGGCTGCCTTAAAGGATCTGACCACCTCAAGCACATGAATAGTGCAGCTCTAACGAGCTACTTGGAGTCTTGCAGCAGGTGGGGGTGTTTGCCTCAAACTGAACATAATGACCATTTAGCTCCTCTGCAAGTGAGGAGGTCAACCCCCTATCACAGTTCCAACTTCCTTTGAAGCCAGTGATCATGCGTAGTCCGTTCCACATATGCCCGAGGTCGGCGTTGAGGTAGTTGGCCTTCACTCTGTCTCTGTAGTCCCTTTTGGCAAGCCTGATGGTCCTTTGAACATCATACCTGGAAGATGTGGCATACTTTGCCATTTGCTAGTGCATTAACAACATTTTGAACCTTGTAATACTATAGTACTTTATACAATATGTGAGATTTAGCATTACAATGTTTTACCAATGAAACTTTGTACAAAAAGGTAAATATTATGGTCTTGTATAGTTTTACCTAAATTTTGTTAATAAAAATTGTTAATAAAACACTTAACAATCTAACTATGTATTATGAATTTTCACAGTATGAATTACTATTCATGAATTTTCGTCACATATCAAAATATATTTAATAACTTTGATTACCTTTTCTCTCTTTAAAAGCTTTGTATACCAAGGTAACTGAGGCACAATTAATCACAACATTTTACAACTGCATATAATGAACAATCACTTTAATTCCTGTTTTATACTGAAAAACAGTTTGGTATAGTAATTCAGATGGACTTAAATAGTATGTCAAGACAAAGTGCCAAATGACCGATGGGTAATTAAGGTCTTCCTTACCTATTTTGCATTCAAGGTCTCTGATAAGAATTTTCATTGTAGTAAAGTAAAGAACATTTGTTATGTATATATCATATGTTTCAGTGACTTTCTTTGAATATCTTTCTTCATATCTTTCTTCATCATAAAAAGCTGCCTGTGTCCTCTGCTGATGTACTTAGGCTCAACCAGTACATGTAGAAAAATGATAAAGACTAAATTTAGCTACTCACTCACTTTGAGTAAAAAATGTGAAAAATCCTGACATCAGTCACTGTGCAGTCTGGAAAATATTACCATTCTATCAAATTGTATTTAATAACTTTGATGACCTTTTTTGCCTTCACAAGCTTTCTGCTGTCCAACTTGAGCTTATTGAGGTGGACTCAAGTAGTATGTGAAGAGAAAAGGATGAATGGCCATTACGAATAGCACTTAACACTATGCATTATGAATTTTCACTCTTTGAATCACTATTCATGAACATTACATTTTCCTCACATATCAATTTATATTTAATAACTTTGATTACCTTTTGTGTCTTTATAAGCTTCATATACCAAGGTTTAGGGTATAGGGCAGTGGTAGCTCAGTGGTTAAGGTACTTGACTTGACAGGTTGCTGGTTCAAGATCCTCCACTGCCAAGTTGCTACAGTTGGGCCCCTGCCCTTAACCCTCATTTGCTCAAGTTGTACTCAGTCATAATTGTAAGTTGCTTTGGATAAAAGCATCAGCTAAATGCTGTAAAGGTAACTGAGGCAAAATCAAAAGCATCAGAGTGTCATGCTCATGGACTGGAGCATCCCCTGGCTTCCTGATCTCTTTTGTGTTTCTCTGTCTTGTGTGTTATTTTGGTTCCAGTCCTTAGTTTCGTTCTCTCCACCCCTCATTTGATTTTCCACACCTGTCATTGCTTTCACCTGTTCCTTGTTTCTAGTCTTGTTAAGTTCATGTATTTAATCCTTGTTCCTGCATCTCATGCTTGTTGGTCATTGTCTATGTTTATGTCCACACCATTTTCTGACTCTGCCTCTCTTGCTTCTGGTTACGTTATACTTGTTCTCTCCATCCAAAGTTACTCACTCTGTTGCCCTCGCCTCTCTCTTGTTTAGTTATCTCTCTAATTTAGTTCCTACGCGCTTTCTATCTGTACTCCAGTTTATGTTGCTGTCTCTGTCTGTATTGCCCTCCCAGTTCATGTTGATCTAGTCTATTCTGTTCTCCTGCCCGCTGTACGTTATCACTGTGCTTTTGTCTACATTGCTTTCCTGATCCGTTATCACTTGTCTTTGTCTAGTCTCATTCCTCATTGCTTCTCTCCCTTTTAGGTTTCTTTCCCCTTGTTCAGTCATGCAAGTCTTATTTGGTTTTCATTTTAAATCTGTTTCCTGTATTTTAGTCTGGGTTATTGTTTACCTCATTAAGTAGCCCAGTTCTATGTACACCCCTTCCTTGTTTTTCTTCCCTGTTTGTCTTAGTTTCATGCTTTGTTTGTTTTCCCATATGTCTTCCCTTAATATTTAGTTCCCTTCTTTATGTAGTGCTCATCCTCACCAATATTAGACTATTATCCTTTTGTTTGTTCCTGGGTTTAGTTCTGTACTGTGTTCTCCTGGTGTTTCCATTATTAAAATTGTCATTTATTTAAAATGACCAGATTAAAAGCACATAACACAATGCAATTTAATATTCATTACATTTGTAGAGTACAATCACTATATGCTAATTAACATTTTTCCTTAGAAAATGTAATCAATGCCTTTTGTCACCTTCACAAGCTTCCTGCGTGACATACTGAGCTACTAGATTTGGATGTTTGAATATTTAGAGGAAAAAAATGATCATTTAAAAAAGCATATACCATGCTGTCAATAACTTTATCAGCAGTGGGTTCTGTTAAATAATGTAACACACTTCCTATGGGGTTTCTGTTGTACAGGATTCCAGAAGTGACTGTCACAATAGATCAATAGCATTGTGTAATTGTAATTGTAATTAAATGTAAGTCTCTGGCATTCTAATCAATCTACTGTAATTTTCCTCTATAGGGACCAATGAGAAACTATTGCATTAAATGACTGATTACCTAGCTTCCTGCTTTCCATTCTGACATAATTGAGGTGGACTCAAACATTTTGTGCAGAGAAAATACCAAATGGCCATGCAGAATAGAACACAACATACTTTAATTAAAATATTTGTAAAATTCATAGTAGTTTCACTGGGTTTTAAGATGTAACAGTTCATTCAGTTAACCACGCTAGACAGACAGGGTACAAATGTACATCTGGTACCATACATACATACAACTAACATCTGTATGATTATGAAAACTGCCATCTTGATTTTTAATAATTTGACTCAATGGGGTCAAACAAAGAGAATAAAAGGAATAACAATAACACAAGCAGAGAGATCATGACAGAGGCATGGAATCACAAAGAGCAGCGAACTAATAGGGAAAAACAGAGTTTAAATACACAGATAGATGACAGCTAACAAGGAACAGGTGATAACTAATGAAAACAGAGAAAACCAAAACAAGGACCAGAACAGGAACGGAACCAAAGAAAAACAAAGACACAAGACAGGGTAATCAGGGAGACAGGATGTTAGAGAGGGCCAATCATGACATATACAAAATACTATCTTCCAGTTATATGCATAAACTTAATTTAACACAGTTCCAGAAAGACCAAGCAAGTTCTCAAGTAATTTCAGATATAATCCATCGTTTTTAGTATGTTCTGTTGTATCAAATGCAGTAGTTATATCCAGAAGCACAAACTGTACAAAATCATAAACTGCATCATCACTGATTCTCAAATTATTTGTTATATTCACTACTATTGTTTTGGATATATGTTATGATCTAGTGATAGAGTGAAAATTTATCAAACTTGTTTTCATTTAAAATGTCATTAAACTGACAAAACATTACTTTTTCAAATGTTTTACTCAAAAAAAAAAATGAAGATTAGAGATAAGTATGTAATAAAAAATCAAGGTTATGTTTCCTCTATCATGGTCTAAAAACTTCTGTTTTGAATGTGACCAAAAAGGGGCTTGGTTCTAAAGAGCAGATTATAATGTCTAACACATTTTGGCAAAGGTTTTACATTTGAAAATTGATCTTGACATAGGATCTATACACAGATGGAGAAATTCCACTGTATGACAGTTTTCTGAAGCTCTGTGTCACTAATCTTTTAAAAAATATCCAGTTTTTTGCTATTAAATAGAAATTAAAAACTTTGGTTACTTTGTTGTTGTCATCATAAGGGGCTCATTATTTGACAAATTCAAATGATTAACAATAACACAAAATACTCTAAGCATTCTGAACTTTCAAAGCATGCAGAATAGCAAATAGCATGTAATTAGATATTCTGAACTTTTACAGTGTGAATGGTCATTCACTAATGAACATCTATAAATTTATTTATTTTTTTTGTATTATTGATCAGGTAAAATCTATAAAATAGATGAGATGGACGTTTTCTATGTATGATATGGAATTTGAGTATATAAGTGAATGTTGCTATGTAAATGTATACGAATATGCAAATATTATGAGATTATTATTTATAATCAAACAACTACACTATATGACTGTATTAATTAGCTACATGCAAAATCGTCTGGCCTGAAGATTTTTTTCCACAATATGGCTATTAGAATGGACTGATTTTCTTTCTATAACAGCTAGAATGAGTCAAGCATACGCGTGACAAGCCTTTTTTTTCTGTGACCCAAAAACTTTCACAAAACATGAATTCATGAACATTACATTACTGACGTATATTTTAAAAGTATTCCAATAAGTAGAATTTCATTTTAGTAACTGATGAATGTATTTGACCTATGGATGTGTACTAGAGAGAATCATGACAAAACAAACCGACATGTTATCAGGGCACATATTTCATTTGAGATGGTGTTTTATTAAGGACATGGAGTCAATCTGATGCTGATGAGGAGTATAACTCCGTAGCCCAGGTAACTGTTCCCGCATCATACCGATTACACTATTATCATTAACCCATGACCATCCTCTGTCTGGACAGTGAGGTATCAGAAAAACCACTCAACAAATTCTACATTTCTTTTGGCCATTGATTAGGAGTAATGTTGGACACTGCCCTTCATGCCATACATGCCAGCTGTGCCACATTTCTGCAGTTGGTGAGCCCTTTGAAAGGGTGTTGGTTGATTGTGTGGGCCCTTTGTCAAAGACCAGTTCTGGTAATTGCTACCTGTTGACTATAATGTGTGCTACCACCAGGTACCTTGAGGCTATTCCCATTCGATCCCTAAAATCCAAAACAGTAAACAGAGCTGTAAATTACGTTCTGCACTACCTTTGTATTGGCCAAAGTTATACAAACTGACCAACCACAAACTTTTTTGTCACATCTGTTCTCCCAGGTGACACATGAACTTGGTATACAGCACCAATTCTCCAGTGCTTACCAGTGCTATGGAGTGTGTTCACCAAACATTAGAGAATATTTTGAGAACATACTGTGGATAAAGACTGGCATGAGAGAGTTCCTCTATTGATGTGGTTTGCTATCCGTGACTATACACGAGTCTCTCAGATACAGTCCGAACATGTTATTACAAGGCTCTTCAAGTGTTGTGTGAGAAGTGGCTGTCAAACCCTTTGTCTGCTCCTGTTATGTCCGTTTATGATTATGTTGCTAGGCTTCATGAACGATTGTAAACCGTATGCAATATTATGCAAAGGAACCTGTGTTCCACACAAAATGCCATGAAAGCCCACTATGACATTGCTGAATCTCCCCTCCCAAGGACCACAGAAAAATTAAGCCTCAATCACGACCGGCACATAATTAAAATAAAAGGCCCATACAGTAAAATAAAAGGCCTATACAGGGCAGTACACTTCTCTTGTCTCCACATAATACACTACTCTAAAGCCCTCAAATAAATAACTGGCTCCATGTGTAGGCCTCAAACCTAAGACCTGACTCCTGACCCAAACCAACCCAAAACCTAATACACAAATATATAAATTACAACATAAAAAAAAAATTATATATAAAGACCCAGACAAGTTCATACCTGAGTCCTATTGACTTAAAATTGCAGCCTACATTGCAGCCTAAGACTGGTCCTCAATAAACAGCAGTTATTGTCTTCTTGAGAGAAAACTGAAAAACAGTAATCACTGGAAACAATAGCAGTGCTTAACAAGTGCCGGCCATTGTAAATTCACAAAACCTAGCCCTAACCCTAACCTTAGCCTTGACTGAACATACTTGGACACGCACCTGGGAGTGATAAAACCAAGGCGGGATGCCTCAGAGGAGGGTGTCTAATGTTTAAAAGGCCGAACAGCCAATGATTCTGAGGTACACTAATAATGATATGTCCTGCAAATGTGCTAATGAAAACTGAAGCAATAGTATTACCAAAGAAGACCCCCCCATGACACAACATAAGGCTCAAAATACAAAACAACAGCCCATAGTGTCCACTTTCTCCAGTGTCATGCCTTACAACAAAAAATGAAGAGACAGTGATATCACAAATGCAGTAGCCTACTTTATTGTAAAAGACAAGATGCTAGTAAGCACCTGTAGCCAATCGAAAATGTCGAATTTAAGCCGCTGATTAAAGTAATTGACACTTGTTACCAACTCCCAGCCCATAAACATTTCTCTCAGCAAAACATTGACAGTACTGAGAGACAGTACTTCATTAATGGGAATTTCTTGTGCCTTTCATTTTTGCCATGGAGCATAAGCTGACCACAGTGCTCTCCTTCACTTACATTTAAAAGCTGCTTGAATTTATACTGAGGATATATACAGAATGTTTATTTATTTCCCAAAAATGTTAAAAAGTTAAGATTTTATTTTGTATTAATACCTACATATTTGATTTGACTAAAGAATTTACTGTGTTCTCCTGTAAAACTTGAAAGTTTTAAGATTTTAATTTTATATTTAAGATTTTAGAATTAGGATTTTGTTTTATTTACTTGGAATTAACCATAAAAAGTTTGTTCCCCTATAAAGGTTTTGACATCTTAGAATTGAGATTTATTATTTTTATTTATTTCGAACTGACCAAAAAAAAAAAAAAAGGTGTAATACTAGAAGCTTTGGACTTAACAGTTGCACAATGTTCCACCATATGTTCATCATGTAGCTGATGCTTTTACCCAAAGCAACTTACAGTTATGACTGAGAACAACATGAGCAACTGAGGGTTAAGGGTCTTGCTCAGGGGCCCAACAGTGGTGACTTGAACCAGCAACCTTCTGATTACAAATAAAGTACCTTAACCACTGAGCTCACATTAATTATAAATATGAATAGGAAGAGAAGATATGAGAAATGTTGAGAAAGGAGGAATGTTTTAAATGATTTGAAACAGGAAAGTGAAGCGCAGAGACGGAGAGATTGAGGTAAAGTGTTCCATAATTTTGGGGCCATGACACTAAAGGATCTGCCTCCTACAGAGAACAATCCAAACTTGGGGATGGAAAGGAGACCTGCATCAGAAGACCGAAGTGTATGGGAGGGGCAGTATGAGTGTAGGAGTTCAGCTAGGAAGGGAGGTGCAAGAATACTAGAATACTGTTGAAATACAGGAATGAATGCTGATGCCTTGAAGTACAAAATACATAAGCTCCATCTCAGACAACAATCAGTACAATAAATAATACTCTACAATAATACAATACTCTAAAACTTTAACTTAACCTTTGACCTTGGCTATAAAACTCAACCTCTCCCCTCCCCCTATTATACTCTAAAGTCTAAATGAAATATTGTGCATATTTTTGTGCATGTTATATTAAAGTTAACTTTACTTATTTGATGAAGGCTTATTTTTGGATGCAACATCAATATGTAACATGGGGTAATAATTTCATTATGTTTGCAGAATCATGTATCAGCTGGTTAGCCCGAGATAGTCACTGCCCTTTACATTTTCTAAAAATTCCCTCATCTAATTGAACAAACCTGATCCATTTTCTGATGCACCTGATGAACTGAAGAATTTCTGCAATGGCAAATGAGTTGATGAGAGTAGGTAAATAAAAGTGCTGCAGCAATTTTGGCAAAGTAAAATAAAACATCACAGTGTCTGGCCAACAGTACTGAAATGCATGCACACATGAATTGCATGAAAATGAACAATGTTATGTTATTTTGGCTTTATTTACTTGTTTAAATCTTAATTTTGAGCCCTAACCAGGTTTATGTGATCTGGAAAACAATTGTTAAACTGAATAAGGTCTAATATAATTTGATGCAATACCAACTCTGACCACCAGAATGCAGTGAGGTATTATTTAATAGATAAATGATGCATGTTAGCAATTCTTTTAATAATTTATAATGAATTAATTAGCATTCTTCTAATTACCTAATAAATAATTCTATCAGCCCTCTTGCTTGCCCTGTTTCAGCAGTTACATTCATCCTCCAAACATGCAGAAAGAATATCAGGGGACATCCCTCATTTTGTGGCTTTTCTTATCCAAACTCTGCCTTCTCCTTCCTTCACAGTCCAGTCAGCAGTTTAGCCCTCTGCAGCATAAATATGTATAAAGTGAACTAGGAAAACTGATCTCTGGTCAGCTGTAATGAGCATCAGGTCTCAGTGCCAGCAACACTCCACGCAATGAGCAGGAGAAAATTGCTGATAGCTGCCTGTATAGGAACCCACAGAGCCAGACTACGACCAACAGAAGCTTCAGCTCTTACCCACAAGGACCTTAAAGTAAGGTCTAAAGTGAGGTCTGAAGTAATTCAGCACAGTAGATTAAGGGGTGTGTTTTATATATGAAATCTTGTTAATTATGACCTTTAAGAAGTTGTCATGAGGATTTGTGCTTAAAGTAACTATTTGCTTGTAGTTTACAGAATGCTTGAAATTAAGAACAAATGAGAAGTCTAATCTTTCAAAGGCCTTGAGAAGTATTGGTAAGTCAGACAGTCAAATGTTGACCAAAAATCATTCAAATAAAACTCTTGCAAGGCAAATTAGACCTCTTGTTGCCATGTCCACTAGGACAGAGAAGCTAGTGTTGATAGAACAAGAAATCTCTCAAAAGGCACTTGGCAATCTCAGACTTGCACTTTTTTCTCTCCTCAATTCCATCTTTCCCTGCTAAAGATCTATCACTCCACAACACTATTGCAGATTCTCGCTGCCTTACTTTTATCTATTTCACTCTTTCACTGTCTCTCTACTTTCACCTGCTATGTTACCTTCAACTCTTCCTCACTTCTGTTCTTACTCACAGTACACAAGGAATAAAGGGCAACTGATAGACACCACAAGGAGATTACACTGGCAAATATTTATATAGCATGGACTCCTTCATTCTACAGTCTAACATCACATATCTTTCACTGATGTATTAAATACTGGATTTTGTTTGACAAAATTCAGGGAAAGAGGTGGGATTATTTCAATCTGCAAAATACATCTATGGAAAAATTCTCTGAGCATATCAGTGACCAATGTAGGAAGAGATTCATTAGTGACTACTTCAATAGTGGAGTTATTAATGTGTAATTATGACCTTCAGTGTAGCTGCTGAAGGATGGTAAACTCACTTATTACTTCTTATTTACAGCCAGTCCTCCATTGATGGACATCCTGCAAATAGTTCAGAAGCTACCACTGAATATGAATGAGTTCTTTGAAACCTTTCACCATGTTTCACTACTTATACTTCTTTCCAAGAACTGAATATAAGCTTGATCCAAATTGGGAGGCTCTCCTTTCTCATTTGGCTCAGATTTGAGATGAGCCCAAAATAAATGCATCACAGCAGTTTTCATGATCCTTAGGCATAAAGTCAGACAGTGGCAATAATTTTGGATGCTACTCAGCTTACTGAGATTTCCAGGTTATAATGTAATCAGGGCTATGCTGAACTTTTCATTTTTTATTTCTAAAAAATGTAATAGGTGGATACACACACACACACACAAATATATATAGTAAGGTGGGCTCAAACCAAGATTAACTAGGTGATGACACCAACAAATTACTGGGTGAGCAACCACGCTTTAATGATGAGCCCATGTGCAAAACAGTTAGATCGTGGAACAGAAACAAGAAACATAAATAACCAAAAGGGGAGTTGAACCCCAGTCACTTTGTTGCAAGGAAGACAAAGCCCCCCTAGACTATGGAAGCTCAAATACTACTTGTGCATACATCACCCTTCAGAGGAATGGAGGACGACAAAACGAGAGGAAAAACTAAACACCTCGCCAAGCATGGGAAAAGGGAGAACCAAGGACACCACAGGAAGAACGGCAGCCCCAATGCACTGGGGAAAACCAAACTAAACCTTCCCAAACAAAACCAGAAAACAGGCAGGAACTGTAATGGCTAAGGTGAGCCTTGGGAGAGAGACAGATTTGAGGGGGAAAACTGGAGAGGGGTGGGGACGTGTAAAAACACATGCACCCACACAGCACAGAAGAGAGGTGTAGCACAAGGGCTCACAGACCTCAATACCCGAGGTTACCGGCTAGGGGCTTGGCACAGAACTTTGGCAAAGACCCAGCAATGAGTGATTCGGTCACTGGGCTTATATAGGCCTAGCCCAGCTGTCAGGCATTAAGCCTGATTAGTGGTGTGCCTGACTTGAGGCATCCCTCTGGTGGCCAGAGGGGGCCTCGGCCTGGCACCGACCCTTACAGATAGACAACATAGCCAATATGTCATGAGAAAGTTCAAGCAGGTAATGAAAACACACATCAGAATGCAGATAAGGATAACAAATAAATACAGTATGATTTACAGACAGCTATAATATAGATATAATATAGCAATGCAGAAAAATTTCATGGATTTATATTTATATAACATAAACCAAATTAAAATACTACTTTGTGTTTTCTTGGTTGCTATTGTGATGGCCTGAGTGTCACAGGGCACAGAGCAGGATGCACAGACTCCCTCGACTTTGACAGACGTTTAAATGGTTAGCATGAATACACATAAGACTGGCCTGAACACTAACAACGGCAACATGAACATATATGGTTAACATAAGTACACGTGTACTAGCAATGCAAACAATGACCAACACTGAGGTAAACACCAACAGGGGTTTAAATAGACACAACATTAAACCAGGTGTAGGTGTGTGCCATCATGGGGGCATGGTTACAAACAAAACAAAGTGACTTCCACTGCACGCAGCGGGTCGTACCACATGACCAGTGGCAAGGGGAGCATTCTGTGACAGCTATAGGACACACATCTGTCTGAGATAGGCACTAACCAATCAAAACTGCTCATTAGAATAGCTTGAGGGGGTTGTTCCTGCGCATGTGCCTTCTGGTGATTTTAGCAAATATGACCAGTCATATTTATGATTTTCACTAGGTGGGTAGCTAGGTAGCTGTCTAACCAGTTCTCAAAGTTCTGAAGAAGGGGCTATGCATATTCATTATTCATTAAAAAAAAGTATCTTTTTCTATGAATATGCAAGTTTAGCTAGCTAGGTTTGAATGACAACTGCAAATGAGACAGATATTGTTACATACCTAATCGAAAACCTTTTTCAAGGCTAGCCTTCAATGAGTATCTCAATAATTTAGCCAGGTCAACTAACTCCACCTATAAATCTTTGCCAGAAAGGAAAAAGATTTGTATATACTTTCTGTAAGACAAACTATGATATGAATGCCTGGCTAACAGCTAGCTCACAGCTTCATGCTCTGTCCAAGCAACAGAGGATGAACTTTATATTCAAACAGGCCTAAAGGACTGGTGAGTTTGGCCTTTTCTTAAATGTTTTGGCTGCCCTGGTATACTGTATGCATACAAAATTAGTGAGCCTACATAATGACTGTATTTGTTTTTTTTCATAATGTGTTACATAGAAAATTAAGCAATGGAAAATAGGAAAACACTATGATCTTTCACCTTTTTGTACTGTCAATTGTAGTTGCATTTGTGGGCTGTTGATTTGTATTTTAAAATCCACACAGTAATTTACAGTCAAGCCTAAGATTATGGGTAAAGAGTATTGTAGTCCGATGTAGGAGAAAAAGTTTTTATCAGTCTACTGGTATTGGCACAAATGCACCTATAACACCTCCTGAATGGTAAGAGGGTAGACAGTCCATGGGCAGGGTGATAAACTTTAGTTATGTTCCATCAGACTCCACCCATGCTGGAGCGCCACTAATGAAAGAAGCAGTGTACTGATGATGTATTGGAGAGTCCTCAGCACCCACTGTGGTGGCTTCTGATCAGACACTGAGCAGCTACCATAACAAAAGGCTGTCAAATTGATGCGGATGGGTTATTAAAATCTATTCATACAGTTGGTTTGACAAATGTAGTTTGTAATTTGGTCCATGAATGTCTGTCCAGGGTCCTGGAGAAGTGGATTTCTGAGTGGAGGGAGGATGGACCACAGTAGCTGAGATAGGTAGAGGCTGTTATTTAATAATGTAACTGTTAGTGTTAAATTATGGTAGTTCACATAGGTTTTGATAAGTTCAGGTTTTATTTAGAGTCATTGCTACCTTGGTCAAAACAAACATAGAAGTTGTTAAACCCATCTGGAAGGCAGGTACTGTTGTATGGTGTGTATTATATTGTTGACCTTGTAGTCTGTAATGGCTTGAATACCTACCCACATGAGGGTCATAGTTATTATAATCTTCCTCAATATACTGTTTATGGTAGTATTTGGCTTTCCTGGACACTTTATGCATCAGCATAAACCACCAACCACCTTGTTCTGTCTATCCTCACAATTTTTGTATGCCTACTGATTTTACTTGGCTATGTTCTTATACATATGTACTTTCACTCTAATGGGATGGGGATAATTTGTTTAATAACACATTTAAATGGCCATTGTAGAAAATAATTTTATTTTGAGTAGGGCCTCCAAAGTATGACAAAGTCTGCTGTGAGAGAGTTTCCAGTAACTATGACAGGGCATTACATAGATTGAACTATGTGCAGCACTTAGCAGAAACTTTATGAATGTATACAACACTATTTTGTATAGCAGTAAGAATACTAATATGTCCCTAATGAAGAATCTGGACCTACACATGGCTTTCATGAGGAAGTGCAGATCTTTTTATTAGGCCCCACATGCAGCTGCTGAACATTAGCACCAGATTGAGTGGTCCATCATTACTCTCCATGTAAAAACATGGCAGCTTGATTATTTATACAAAGGCACAAGTGTTCCTCAGCCAACAGACAATGTATCAAATGCCCTCCGGCCTTGCTCCCCCTCCACTCCCTCAGTGAAGTGGCTGTTAGTTGTGCATCAGGAAACTTAAGCCAATATGGTCAAGAGCAAATTTACTCAAGAGCTACATCTTGGTAGGGGGAAGAGCATATTTGGGGTGCAGTTGCAGTAAACTAAACTCTGCTTCCCTACTGCAGGGCAAGTTCCTCCTTATACAGTATAAAAGGCCTATACTAACAGTAAAGCATGCGAACAAAATTATTAGTCTTGTGAACAGATATCAGTAGCAATAGAAATTCATCACCACCTGCACTACAACATATATTTTAGACAAAGCTTATCTTTAGAAGCCATGTGATGTGTCACAAAAAATTCATAGAGAGTGGACAAAGAAGTAAGGAATTTGGTTTTTATGGACATGCTTATTTTAATTGTATCACGTAACAGAATGTTAGCAAGGTGTCCTCATCTATCTAGTGCATCCAGACAAAATAGCTGTCAGGTTAACAACTTCATCTTATGTCAAATATCCCACATTACCCTGGTTATATTTTCATGGTGAGCTAACAACCAACAAGGGCACACGTTATTACTTATATATATATATATATATATATATATATATATATATATATATATATATATATATATATATGCGTACTAATGGGATTAACAAAACAGGTTAACCAATTGATAGGCGGAGATAAACGAAACACAGAAGCAAAACAATTACATGAATCAGGGTAATAATGACAATATACACACTAGGAGGGGCCAAATGTGACACTAGCAAATTAGATAAAGATACAAGTGCAGCACTACTAATTATTTGGTTTATGAGTGTACTAATTGTTTTATAATCATTGTGTCAGGCATAGTATTATCATGCAATTTAACATACACTATGTATGTTCCCAGGTGATGAGAAAATCTTGCATCATAATGCTAGTCTGATAAGTAAACAATTGTTTTTCGTACTGCAATAGTAGCACCACTGAATGTTCCATAAACTTGCTTGTCTTAATAGATAGCTATCTAGTTATGTTTTTGATGTTTTTCTAGAGGGTAAATCAGGTAATATCAGAGAATATTTTCACCATTCAGAGTCATCCAGTGGCACTGCACATGTCTAATTTATTGTTTATATGTCTAATTTGATTTTATGTACTTTTATGTATCATTCAGGTTTTATCTCTAATCTTTCATGTAGTTTCTTTAAATTAACTTTAGACTATTATAATACATTTTTAAAATAAATTGTATTTGTAACAACTTAATAATTGAATAGCAATTTAATAAATTATATTTGTGAAGTTTTATTTTTATTTTTTTGCCAAAAAACCTGCCCAAGGTAATAGAACTTGGGATGTAATAAGATTTATTGTTCTCTATCTGATGTGAAACACTTTGAATTGCTACTGTGTATGTAAAATGCTTTAGAAATAAAACCTCCCTTGCCATCAATTTTCTCATATTTAGAATTTTCTCTCAGGCACAAAATTTGTGACTGGTCCAGACCTGTTTCAGATTCTGTACAGCAGTTCAAAAAACCCAAAACTATATTGATGAATAGATTGTATCGTTCAGTTTGAACAAATTTTCAGTTTAAATGTATAAATTAATGTTACAGCACCCCCCCCTTAGACTCCTCCCCAGATTCATGTGATGTCATGTTTGTGTGGGTGTGTGTGTGTGGGTGTGTGTGCCTTTGTTGCCATGACCTTGCCTTGTTAACTGGTCCATGTGCCACACCTGTCCTTTATTAACATGTGTAATTAAGTTTCTGTTTAGTTACTGTCCTTTGTTGGTGTTTGACCCTTGTAGAGTGTGTTTTAGCTACCTCATTGTGTGCTAAACTGTTTTGTCCACTCTTTATGTTCTTTAGTTCGTGTTTTGCTTTTCTTTTTACTTGTTGGTGTCATGCTGAAAGCAAAGTCAGACGTTTATGGATAAAAGGCAGGAGTTTTATTGTAATCCGTATCCATGGTGGTTAAACTAGCCAGGGTCAGAACCAGAGAGATACAATCAAGGGTAATCGTAATCACAGAGGTAGAGGTGAACAGTCCAGGTCCAAAAAACTGTAGAACAAAAACACAGGCAAACAAATCCAATAAGGGGTAGGTAAAAATCAGAGTCGAGAGAAATGGTAAAAACATGTCAAAAACACAGGAGATCAGAAACATGAATAGAATGCTCGGTATGCTCAGGTAAACTGGAGGCAATACTTCACAATGACAAACAGTCTTAGGATGGCTTATATACATGAAAAACAGGTGAACTCAATATGCAAGTGATGAGGATCTGGTGAACTGTTGATGATTGGGTGAGTCGCTCTCCTGGAGACTAACTGCATAATTTGTAGTTTGTTTTGGTGTTGGGCAGTGTGACAGTACCCATCCCCCACAAAAGTGTCCGGGATTTGCCAAGGCATGAGGATGCCCATGACAACCAACGACAGGTGCGGAGGAAGCTGATCCAGGCCGAGAAACCCCTGAAAGAGGGCGGCGAGGATGACCCAGAGGACAAGGAGCTCTGAAAGGAGGCCGGGATGCAGAATGTCTCGACGAGGCACCCAGCTCTGTTCATCAGGACCAAACCTCTCCCAGTTGACCAGATATTGAATGGTGTCCCCACGTCTCCTGGAATCCAGAATGCGGCACACAGCATATACCAGGGCACCATCATAGTCAATGGGTTGATGCGGGACATTGTCCAGAGACACTTCATCCAGGGGACCTGAAATGGAAAGAACTGGAAACATGGTAATGTGCAGGTAAATTGAATAGGAAAGTAACATCGTTTATTTGCTTGACGATTTCAATGGGACTGATGTACTTGGGACCCAACTTGCGACAAGAGCTGGGTGTACGGAAATTTCGTGTCGATAGCCATAACCGGTCTCCAGGCTGGTATACTGGCATTTCTCCTCTGCCATTTTGTTTTACTGTGCCAAAGCATGTTCAATCCTCTGATGAGTCTCTTCATATCCTCTTGCTACATTGCATCCATTCATCCACAGCAGGGATGTCAGTAGTGAACAAAGTCCATGGGGACATGAGGGATTGGTAACCCAGGAAACACTCGAATGACATAATACCCATGGAGGAACTCGTGAGAGAGTTCTGGGACATCTCTCCCCAAGGAAGGAACTTGGACCAGTCAGCGGGGTTGTTCATACAAAAACAACATGGAAATGTATTCAATTCTTGGTTAGCACGTTTGCATTGTCCGTTGGACTGAGGGTGATAACCCGATGTCAGACTGACAGCTACCCCTATATGTTCAAAAAAGGCTGCCCAAACACGTGATGTGAACGTGATGTGGGGGTTTTGCTTTGGCAGCACACCAAACAAGGCCCAACGTACCTATGTACATCTTTAGCGAGGGTCTCCCACCAATAATGACTAGTGATAAATTGTCAGGTATGGGTCTCACTGGGATGACCAGTTGTAAGGGACGAGTGAGCCCAAGTTAACAGCCAATCTTAACATGATGCTGGTACATATCTCCTTTCTATGGGACATTCAGCAGGTATGATGATGTCTCATGTGGCTTGTTCAATATCGTCGTCTATCTCCCCTTGGATAGAAGCCAGATGTACCCCTGAAGGAAGGAATGATCTCCAGATCAGTAGACTCCTCCTTTGTCTCCCCTAGGTGGATGCGGGACAGGGCATCTGCTTTTATGTTATGGGACCATGGATGGTACATAACCTTGAAGTGAAACCTCGAAAAGAATAATGACCAGCAGGCTTGATGTAGAATCATCTGTTTGGCCGTGCGCATTAGCTTCATGGCTTATAGCTCTCATTCCCCTATCCCATAGTTATACTCTGTCGGGGTCAGTTTGCGGGAAAAATATGCTACGGGGTGCATTTTGGGATGCCTCATTCCATTGTGATAATACCGCCCCAATACCAATGTTTGAGGCATCTACTTCAACTATGAATGGCATAGAGGGATCAGGATGCTTTAATAAAGGAGCAGTGGTAAAAGCCTCCTTTAACTGTTTGAATGCCTGTTCAGCTTCTCCAGTGTAGCTTAGTTGAGGCTCCCTTAAGGAGGACTGTGAGGAGCTGCTATATCACTGAAATGCTTAATAAAACATCTATAAAAGTTTGTGAAGCCAAGGAAGCTCTGAAGTTTCCTGATCGCGGTGGAAACATGCCAGTTGCATATGGCCTCTATTTTCTGGTTGTCCATGGCAATCCTGCCATGGCTGATGACGTAACCTAAGAATGTTGTCATAGAGAGACACTTCTCTACTCTAACATATAAATCATTGTCTAGGAGTTTCTGTAAAACAGAATGGACATGTTGTACGTGGGTCTTGAGATCAGGTGAATAGATGAGGATGTCATCGATGTACGCTATAATTTATTGTCCTATGTAATCCCAAAGAACATCGATGATAAATGCTTGAAAAACAAAGGGTGCTACACTGAGGCCATAAGGCATGACTCGATACTCATAATGACCCCTGGTGGTAATGAATGCAGTTTTCCATTCATCCCCTTTTTTTATATACGTACCAAGTTGTAGGTACTATGGAGGTCTAACTTGGTGAAATATTTGGAAGTTCTGACTTGTTCAAGGGTGACCAGGATAAGAGGTAATGGGTAGGCATATTTCTTTGTGATCTGGTTGAGGTTTCTATAGTCTATTCACGGGTGGAGACCTCCATCCTTCTTCTTTATGAAGAAGAATCCAGACGCAAGTGGGGAAGTTGATGGTTGGATGAACCCCTGGTTCAGTGCTTCTTTGATGTATGTCTCCATGGCTCTTTCCTCTTCCTGAGAGAGCGGATAAATGCAGGCTTTAGGCAATGTGGCTCCTAAGAGTTCTATGGAGCAATCATGGGTACGATCAGGTGATAAAATGGTGGCTTTTTGTTTGAGATTCTGATATTCAAAGGGAATGGAACAAGCGTGGGAATCAACAGGGCTTCCTATGGTAGTGGAACACAGGGTAACTGTGGGAAAGGTCAGACAGTTCCAAATGACTGCCGAATGATCTCTTTCTGTGACCACGAGATACTAGGGTTATGTTGTTTTAACCATGGGAGGCCTAGTATAATGGGTAAGTATGAGGCTTCTATAACCAAAAAGGATATGATCTCTGTGTGAAGTGCACTGGTGGAGCGTGCACTGATGGGTGTGGTACAGAGAGCGATAGAACCAGCCCCTAATGGGGACCCGTCTAAAGCGGCCAGGTGAAGGGTTTTCGGTAGAGGCTTCACCGGAATATCCGAGTCCTGAACTAGACTGTTATAAATTAAATTGCCTTCTGTTTCTGAATCTATTAAGGCTGTAAGCAAGGAAGATAAGGAGTGTAGTTGGGAGCAATAAAACGTCTGTGTTCATCAAAACGACAGCTTGCCTCTGCATCTTGCCTTGCCTCCCAACATTACAATTAAACATTACAATTAAATAATACTGAGATTACCCTGTTTGACAGTTTTTTTTACATTTACTTTTAAATTATAATAAGAAATTCAAATTCACAACTTGTTGTTCCTTAGCATGAATGGACTATATAGATGACCAGTTTGAGTGCCTTTGCTGTCTAATGAAAACAGAAAGTCAAGACTCTAGTGGGCAAAAGAGCAGAACCACTGGATCATTGAACAGTGGAGAAACATTCACCTGGTCAGATGAATCAAGATTTCTGTTGCACCATGTTGATGAGAGGGTCAGAATTTGATGCAAGCAGCATGAATCAATAAGTCCTCGTCAAGTGTCAACAGCTCAGGCTGGTGGAGATGGAGTAATAGTGTGTGGAATGTTTTTGTGGCACATTTCTGATAACTGTGAATGGATGTTTGGACAACAAGGCTAATCTAAGCATCATGGTTGACCAAGCGCAACCTTTCATGGCAGCTGTTTACCTTGTGGCAGAAGGACACATTCAGTAGGACAATGCACCATGACACAAGGTGACACAAGGTGGTTCCAGGAACATGACAGTGAGTTTTCCTTGCTGCCCTGGACTTCACAGTCCCCAGATATTAATCCTATAGACCATTTCTGGTACAAAGTAGAACAGACTGTTCAGAGCATGTCAGTAACTCTAAAGTTAATTTTCACAATTAGTTAACAAAATTACCATGCCATAGGAATACTAACCTGGTTTCCGGTAGAGAATAGAGTCATTTTTGGCTTGGTTGTTCTGATCTCTAAGTAGCTACCTGATATCATGCTAATACTGTTAATGTGATCTGTAATGTGCTTAATTTTCTCATTAAAGAAATTCATGAACTTATCACTACTGTGTGATGTAATCTGAGCATTCATATCAGTTTTATTCCTAGTTAGATGTTGCAATTGCACTAAAAAGAAATCTAGGATTAATTTGTTCTTTTCTATTAGGGTCGAGACATATGCTGTTTGAGTTGTAAGAAGTGCTTTTCTATACTTGAGAAGGTTCTCCTTCGATGCAAGCTGGAAGACTACAAGCTTAGTGTGGTCCAATTTACATTCTTTTTTTTTGAGTGTTTTGCTTTAAATTGCGAATGTGATCATTATACCAAGATACTCATTTTTTGTCCCTAATTTTATTCTTAAGTGCAATACTGATTCTAAGCATTCAGTTATTTGATCAGGCTCCATGCTGTTTGATGGTATCCTAGTCACAAATGATAAGTCTGGGAGATTCATAATAAATCTAGTCGCAGTGGCTGATGTGATTATGCATCTGGTAAGATAGTGAGTTGAGGTTACTATATTGTGACTCATGCGTAATTTAAATTAAATTAGGGAATTACCTGATATGGCATCTGACTGGGGTAGTATAACTACTTTCTCTATGTCTACACTATATGTCAGTACTAAGTTAAGCATATGTCGACCAGAGTGTGTGGGTTCTCTTATACATTGGGTTAAACCAATTGATTCTAATATAGAACTAAAAGCCGATCTCAGAGGGTCTTGGGCACTATCAAAGTGAATATTAAAATCATCAACAATAATGACTCTTTGTACTAGAGTGACTAGATTCATTAATAAATTCTGAGTAGGGTCCTGGGAGCATGTAGATGCCAATTAGTGGGAGAGGCTTGGTGGGCTTCTTATCTCTGGCTACATCATTTATGCTAGTAAAAGTAATTTCAAAGGACTCAAATCATAACCAGCTTTCTGGTTTATGCCTAATGTGTCAGTATAAATAACTGCAATTTCTGCCTCCAGGACTAGTTAGACGAGAGTGGTATACATAGCTGTAACCAGAAGGACATGCTTCCTTTAAAACGATGTACTCATTTAGCTTGATCCAGGTTTCTGTTTGGCTTGATCCTGGTCATTAAATCTATGATCTGATTTCATTTATCATGAGTGCTTTAGCTGTTAGAGATCCAACATTTAACAATCCCAGCTTTAGATAAAAGGTGCAGGAAGTTTTTAATAATAATTATGTTATCAAGACATGTTTTTCTTTGTTTTCTGTATTTCTGCTTATCTTGGGGGAACAGACACTGTCAACATGATGAACCTCATGAGACATCATGTAGCGACCCGCAGACGTGAATAATTATCTTAGAGAACCTATGCTTGCCTAAAAGCTTAAGATTACCTGCAATCTCTGGAGCTGCGGCTCCTGGTATAGAGCTAACTACTGCTGCTGGTGTCCCTAAAGGCCTAGCTAATTTCAGGTGTTGCAAAATAGAGTCCCACTGCGAGGGCTGTAGTGCTGTAGTGCTGTACTTGAGGGCTTGCTAATTTCTTCTAAGGCATCCAGAGCTTGTACTTCTAGTTCCTCAATAGGTCTAACACTTTCTAAGGTCTGGATGCACACTTCTAGCACTAGAATCCTCTCCATCAATCTAGCAATTAATCTACATTTCTCACAGATGAAACTATCGCTAGCAATGAATGAAGAATAAATACACATGTTGTTCTCAGCATACGGAAGGAGAATGCAAGTGGCCAAGATGGAAAAACAAAATGTAAAGGGTATTTAAGTCCAAGGAAAAAATTGATAAACAGCTAGAGAGTAGTAAGGGCTAGTATGCCTAAACAGTTGGGTTGGCACCACTAAAGCAAATAAAGCAAGAAAAAAAGCATGTTTAATTCCCTAAGATCCTCTTGATTTTTGAATTGCAAAACTGTAAATAACAGCGTCGGATACACTACAATGTAGGAATAGATTTGTCACAGTAATCTCCAATGGTCACCTGTGTTTGTTTTTGTGTAGTCTTAGTCATACACTTTACCTGTGTTTCTTTAGCACCTAGTAATTGTCGGCAGATGTTCCTTGCATCTCTGTTTGTCTTCCCCTGTATACATACTCCTGCTCTTGGGATTATTCCTGCTGAACCTGCTGTGCTGAACCGGCCTTTGAGTTATTCACCCCTGGCTAAGGTCAAGAAAAGATCCGGAGAAAATATTTTTTTTCAGACAGAAAGATGATGTGTGTGTGTGTATGTGTGTGTATACATACACAAATAATCTTTATTGTTGACTGAGAGCAGCAGAGTGCTGATGTTCCAGGGTGCCCTCATGCCGTGTTTCATTCTGGCTCTTTCCTTCTTTTACCATAGCTAGATTTGCCGGAGTCCATCATTGCACATTATACTTCCCTAAATGATACACCCATGTACCTGGACATGCCTAATGTAGTCTCTCTTTTTGCAGAGGTACACCTACCCCTGATATCATGATGTTAGTGAGCCTCATTCCGTCTCAGCTACCTTGGCTACTCCTACCACCACCAGATGTCCCCTGCTGTAGCCCACCACACCTCCATCCCAGCCATCTACTCTCTGTTGCCCTTAAACATGTCACACAGTTGTTTTGATGGTAGTTGAAGTTTCTATGACAAAATCTGAAGTTATTTTATACCAGAAGAATGTTTTAAAAGGTCATTTAAAAGGACAGGCAGGTTGTTGTGGAAATTTACCTGAAAAACACGGTGTCTTCAGCATGGGATTTCTGGCGAGTGGGTGCATGTAGATGGCTGAAAATCGGTAAGCAGGTAATTGTATTAGTCCTAAGAAATGTTAAGTTGATAAATGTACTGTACTTTAAGAATATTCGATGTTATCAATAATTTATTTGAGTATGCTAGTTTGGGCCTGCCTGCGAGCCTGCTAGGGGGTGTTGGCACATAAGGGGGTTAATAGACATTCTCTTGTGGGATGTCATGATGTTACTGAGCCTCTACCCATCTCTACTGCCACAGCTACTCCCACCACCCCCTGATGTCCCCTGCTGTAGCCCACCACACTTCCACCCTAGCCAATTACTTCTCCATTGCCCTTAATGGACATTCTCTTGTGGTTGGGTCTTGGACACATGCACACCTCAGGACTATGACCTCTAGATGGTTATTAATTGAAGGTAATTACACACACACACACACACACACACACACACACACACACAAACAATATAGACACAATATGTGCTTGCTGGGCATTCCTTTTGGAAACTGGGGCATTAATATGAAATTGTCCCTATCATTGATGCTATAGCAGACTCCACTCTTTTAGAAGGCTTTATATAAAGTTTTGGTGTCTGTTGGAATTTGTCCCCATTCGGTCACTCTGTTGGACAAGAAGGTCTGGCTGACAATTAACATTTCAGTTCTTCCTAAAGGCATTTCATGGGTCTAAAGTCAGGGGTCTCTGCAGGTTCCTCCACACTAAACTTGTAAAGTCATGTTTTATGGATCTTGCTTTGTGCATAGGGCACAGTTATGTTGGAACAAGGAAAGGGAATTACCCAAGTTGTTGCCAGAAAGTTGGAAGCATTTGTCTAAAATGTTAATTCTACAATGAACATTACCTTTCACTGGAACCAAGGTACCTAGCCCACACCCTGAGAAACAGCCCTAGACCATTATCCTTTCACCAAACTATAAAGTTATTATGCTTTCTACCTGATAGCATTTAGACTTGTGTGCAGATGCTCCGCCATAGGAACATTTCATGAAGCTCTCAACACAGTTTTGGTGTGGATGTCTAAACCTTCCAGAGGTGGTTTAGAACACATTGTGAGTGATAAAACAGAAAAGCAGTTTTTATGCACTGTGTGCTTCAGCACTTGGGGTCCTGCTCTGAGTATGTGTGGGCTGCTGCATCATAGCTGAGCTTTTGTTGCTTGTATTTTACCATATTAACATTTACAGAATGCTATTGGAGTTTTCACAAATTTCACAAACAGACTCCTGGCAAAGGTGGGATCCTTTGATGAGGCCACATTTAAAGTCAGTGTTCTGCCAGTGTTTGTGAAGTTTGCAAGGCTATGGGCTTGATTTTATACACTTATACATCTGTTAGCAATGCATGTGGCTGAAACACCTGAACTCAATATTTAGGAGGGGAGTCTACATATTTTTGGTGATAGTGTATGTTCAGTTTGTTATTCATTTGCTTATTACTGAGCTTAGATTTTTTTTTTATTGTTCAGGAATTGTAGGTGACCTGCCCTCCAAGAATACTATCAGCATAATATTGTGTGCCTAAAAATACTCTAAGTACTAACAGCATTCCCTCTCTTTCAGAATCCTATTTTTCTTTCTCCAATATTGAAGCCTTAGAAACACAAATGTTGCTTTTATCTCATATTGAGAGGTGCTACATATCCTCCACTGAAACACTGGAGGGTGCTGTCATTCACTAAATAATTCAAATGCACAAAATGGTGTCTATTCTGTTCTATCCATTTATTCTATTCCATTAATATGTGCTTTACAGCTGTAAATTCAAGGATTAATAAGAATTAATAATTTAATAATTGTCTCTAAAAAAGAGCAGCAAATAAGCAAGAAAACTCCTCTATCAAAACAACAGCATTAATAGCAATAGGAGCAATGATTTGACATTCTTGGAGGGAAAAATGTTCCACCACAGATTACGCAAAAGTATCAAGAAGACTGCATAGTTTCCATGAAGATGTACAGCTCAAAACAATAAAAACAACAATAAAACGATAATCCTGGGCAGGATACCAGTTAGGGATCTTTGTTGATGTGAGTGTATTAAGATCTTTGTCTACACAAGTGAACTGGTACAGACTGTTACTCTGCAGACTAATAAGAAACACAGTAACAACAATGAAATAGAAAATTTAGACAATCATGACACCCTGTGATATGTTTGTGTAATGATGTGTTGTATGAAAGTGTAAACCATTCCCTTTTCTGAATTGTATGTGAAAAATGCAAATTGTGTATTCATAGTTTCATAGTTGTGTGATGCACCTGTTACATGGCAGGGACATAAAATTAAACTTTATGTCCAGTTGTCAGAGGGCAGGCCTGTGAGGGAGTGAGATGGAACATAGTCCACAAAACACTGCTCCTGGATGAAGAACCAATCAACATCCTCACTACCTTCTATAGAGGTAGTATAGAGAGCATCATGAGCAGCTGCATCCCTACCTGGTTTGGGCACTGCACCATCTTTGACTGCAAGACCCTTCAGAGAATAGTGAGAACAGCTGAAAAGATCATTGTGGTCTCTCTTCCCTCCATCACGGACATCTACACAACATGTTGCATCCGTAAAGCCACCAGTATTGTGGGAGACCCCACACACCCCTCACACAAACTGTTCACCCTTTTGCCATCTAGAAAAAGGTACCGCAGCATCCGGTCCCTCACCTCTAGACTGTTTAACAGCTTGTTCCCAGAAGCCATCAGACTCCTGAACTCTGGCTAATTCCAATTCCAAAAACGTCTATAAACACACACATACACACATGCTTATACACAGTCATGCATGCGCACACACACACACACACACACACACACACACACACACACACACACATTGTTTTTGTATCGGACTAGTTGCTGAAGTCAAACTTCACAGACATAATATGCACTCCTTTTGCACTCTTGCACATTCTTCCTACTTGCTGCTGGAGTACTGTACTAAATCAGCACGGTACTCTGAACTGTTCTGGCTGCTACCAGTTATTGCTATGTTCAGTATAGTGTGTCACTGACTCCTATGCACAAACCCACTTTACATATTCCTAGTACTGCGTACTGGTAAAAATAAATGCACTGTCTGTTCATGGTGAATTGGTCCTGTCCTGTATTTATTTATTTATTGTATGACATATTGTACTGTATTGTATTGTTTGCACTCATGTAGAGTGTTGTCTGTTGCACTTGTTTTGTTTTATGTTGCACCATGGTCCGGGAGGAACATTGCTTCATTTTTGCTGTGTACTTGTATATAGCTGAATTGACAATAAAAGCCTTTTGAACTTTTGAACTTGAACCAAGAGACTGTTACTTCCAGTCAGGCCTCTACTGTACATGAACTCAAGGACAGATTTCTAAATTCCTCCCCACTGTTGCCATTGTGTCTCAATACTGTGACTTACAGAACAAGGGAAAGTTCTGGCATTGTCTGCTGATCTACTAGTTGTATTTGCTTTGTACCTTTCAAGTAATATTACCTTATTTTTGTTTTTTTTTTCCCTGAAATGCTTATGGTTAAACTTTGTTAATGTTTTACCAATATACTCCCTAAAAGTACTCCCTAAAAGTACTCCCTAAAACTTTACATCAGATATTTACATATAAAATTTACATCAGATATGGAGAAAATGATTACTATTTCAGTGGTTACTTCGTGGTAACCATCAACCATTTTGGAACTATTTTGGCTTGTTGGACTTGTGTCCCATTTATTAAAGTGATCAATAATAAATGTTAGTAGTAATTACTCACTTAGAGCTCCTTAAAAACTCAGTAACTATAATTTTATGGCCATATGTTCTTTCTTCTCTTGCTGTTGTATTTGAATATCAAGCGCTTTGAAAATGCCATCTTTATGGCTTTCTATCTTCATCCGTTTCCCTGTTCTGCATAGTTTATGTATCTCTCCTCAGCCACGGGCAGAGCAGTCACTAAAAAGCATTTCACTGCCAGTTATACTGTGTATGACTGTATGTGACAAATAAACTTTGAACTTTGTCTATTGTGGCAGTATGCGATGAGTGCACAACATGAGTAATGAGGGATGAGGTGAAAGTCCTACTGGGGACAGCCTCCCCCAGTATTAGCATGTGATGTCCTCTCTCAATTCTGATTGACACCTATGAAAACTACCTGAGGTACATGGCCGTGTGTCACACTCCTGCCAAGATTAAAATTAATTGAACTGTAAAAAGAAATGTGTATGTTTTACTCAGTGAATACATGTCAAGGAATGATGTTTACATACACGCCACCTTGGCAGTACATGCTAGATTAGAGAAAGACTCACATTTTATTGTGATTACGCTGACCTGTAGTTGTTATCTAATCACATGACTAAACATATCTGAAGCTGTTGCGAGCAGCTCAATTGATTAATGCCTCATTGCTTTAGACATTTAATGCTCAGCGAACAGTGAAATCCTCCAGTCTGTTTGCCTGAACTCCTACGATACACAGAAATGCTGATAGGAAGCGGATCTGTTTTTCTTTTTTTTTGGCCACTTCTTTCACTGCATTGGCAGGGTGCTACGCTGACATCACAGAGTTCAAACCAAACTGCATTGCACATAAATATCCAGGGATATGAGAAACGCTGCATGTGCTGAGTGAAGGCAGCATGCAGGTCCTGCCCAGGCTCCATCTGCACTGAGGATGAGAGACAGGAAGAGGTGGGAGGCGTGAATCAGAGGGTTTGACTCTGAAATGTCAAAGTGAGTTGCTCCTGCAGTTTTGTGCTATGCTCTGCATCCCCTCCTCATCTCCATCAGTCTGCTCATGCACACTTCTCACACCCTCTACACAAATATAAGGAAATTATATTAGCACTTTATTGGAAGGAAGCTAAATTAAAACTGTGCTTCTTGATTACTAGCAGAGCAGAATTACATTCATTTACACCTAATCAGAAGTAATAATAGGTGCACATTAGCCTGTTGTGTATGAAATTATGATGGATTATTGAGCTGCAGTCTGGATGTGCTGAGGTACACCCAGCTGGATGTTGCAGAGTGGTAAGAGACTATGTGTGATGTTGCAGTGGTAAGAGACTATGTGTGATGTTGCAGAGGTAAGAGACTATGTGTGATGTTGCAGTGGTAAGAGACTATGTGTGTGGAATTCAATTTCTCTTTTTTTTTTTAGGACTTTTTTTTCCCGTTATTTTTGAGGAGGAAATTTCAACTTTGTGCCAGAACAGAAGATACATAAACATCAAGAAAATTGTAGTAACAGTTTAAATGCGCCCATTCACTCTGCACAACCATGAGGTAGAAAGAGCTACCTGTTGAGAAATAAAACACATAATTGAATGACAGCTGATCTGCCATGCTTGATAAGTATGTTGAGCTGCATGGTAAAAGTTTGTAAATCCACTATTACCTCAGGTGGCTTTGTACACATTTACCAGAGTAGTATTGTAGATTTAGGTTTTTGCAGAATATGTATTTTTTCATTGGTTGACTAACTAAGACTCATTGTTAAAATGTGCATGTACAGAGCCTCAAAACACAAAGTTCGTTAGTGGTAGAGAAGCATGGAGGATTTTAATTGTAAGCTAGTGGCTTTGTTGGAGATCACCTAAACACATGCATATTGTCATCTTGTAAAGATGTCGTGATGTGGATTATTAAAATTTAACCTGGCTAACATGTTCTCCTTTGCCCAGTATAATCCAGTGTGGCCATTTTCTCAGGAGGTGTACAAATGAGCCTCTATGAGCAAACTGTCAGGTGTATTTGTTACCTGTAAGGTATGAAAGATTGGTCACATTTCCCAGCAGCGATTCCTTTGGAGGATCAGAGCATGTTTCTGATTCAGGTTCAGTGTGTGCACACTGGCTGAAGGCCTTGATCAGGTTTTATTCCACCCCCATTTTTGCCTGCATAGGAAGCTGTGATTTGAGAAGCAGCTCAAAAAGGGAAACAATTTGCTTTCACAGACTTTTTTCTCTTTTTTTGGGGGGGGAGGGGGTAGACTCACTTTGAGATGTCCAACCATGATATGAGTGAGAGAGAGACAGGAAGAGAGAGGGATGCAGGGACACAAAGAGAAATGGGGAAACAGGGAGAGCGACAGAAAAAAAACCAGGAAGTGACAGAAGGAGGAAGGGAAAGGGAGTGAGGGAGATGACAGGAAGAGAAACAGGAAGTGAGTGGGAGGAAGGCAGGGGAGAGAGCTTCCAGCTACACCGGCCACCCACAAACACCTCTTCGCCCACACCCTATGACTCACTTAGATGCTTTCTCATTTTCTCTTTCTTTCTCTCTCAACCATGGGACCATCAATTGTTGTAGGTTGCAAAACAGTACCCAGACACAGGATGAATTTTCTCTCTTTTTCTCTCTCTCTCTCTGATGCACTTGGCTATGTTTGCTCCTGAATACATCTCAAACCTAACAAACCTCTGTGTGATTCCCTGCCCAACTGAGGAGAAGGACAAAACTGAATGGAATCTGAAAACCCCAGAAAGATGCAAAACAAAGTACAGACAGATCTACACAATCGGAACAAGTGTGGTGAGGAAGAAAACACCCTAATCCACTTCCCTATTAAAGAAGGTGGTTGCTTTCTTCTGGAGCTGATTGTATTTTTACCAAACAGAGTGCTGACAGATCATATGACTTACATTATAAATCCACTCCTTTCCTTAGCTTGCAGCAATAATAAATACGTCAACAGTGCCTGACATACAGTAGCTACATTCAATGAGCAAGCTGTGGGTTCTCTATACAGTGATGGGTCAGATTAACTCATAAAAAAAGTGCCTGGCTTTGCAAGAACTCACTGACACTTCAGGCAAGATCTACACTGTGTACTTTGCCTTGGAGAGGGCTCAGGGTCTTGGGAGCTGTGCAGCCTCCAAATAATCAGTAAATAAATTGAGGTGTAAAACATGTAGACAGGCCTGAATGCTGATGTGCACAGTAATGATGGGGTTGAAGATAAGATGGACAAATGTGACAAAGACCACCTAGATGAGGTAATAAACCATAGAAAGACATGTCTGCCAAGATGTAGAGGGGCTATACACTGAAGAGATGAGTTGCAAAAAGACCTCTTGATATATAATGATGCAGTACTTAGGGGCTGAGGAATGGAGGATTGCAGTGGGACTAGACACACAGCCCCACAAGCAGTCTTTTCCGAGTAAAGAAGAGAAGAGCCTTTCGACCAACAGCATGAGAGAAGAATGAACAGCCCATTTAATTTAGTGTTATTGGTGGTAATATACTTGTGAGATGTATGACAGAAGAAAACTTAACAATAGGACATATAAAAATATATATCATACTCATCTTCTTTAAAAGGAAAATTAAGTCAAAATTCTGTCCTCTCTGAAATACTTTTTTAAGCAAAACTTTTTTTTCCTCTCACCAAACAAAAATATTGTTATTAAATTATTATTAATAATTAATTTATTATTGTTATTAATTTCTTGTAGATTACACAAACCGTGTATCTGCCTGGATGTGTCTGAGTGTCAGGACTGGGCAGAATAAGGCAGTCAGCAAAAACAAACAGAACCAGAGACAGAAACTAGATACACTACAACACTCAGTATATAATCAAATCAAATAAAAATGTATTTATATAGCACTTTTTACAACAGATGTTGTCACATCATGGGATGGTAGGTGTAGCCATGGCAGCTGAGATGGGTTGAGGCTCAGTAACATCATGACATCAGGAGTAGGTGAACCTCGGCAGGAAGAGAGACTAGATTATTAGGCACATACAGGTACAAGGGTGTATAAATTAGGGAACTATAAGGTTCAATGGTGGACTCCGGCAGATCTAGCTATGGCAGCACAGCTAAAAGGAAAGAGCCAGAAGGGAACACAGGTATGAGGGCACCCTGGAACATCAGCACTCTGCTGCTCTCAGTCAACAAACGAGTGACAAAAGAGAGCTGAAGTGACAGCATCATCACATCCCAGGTTACCATAACTCTCAATGCCATGGACCCCCAGATCTTTACCTTTACCTAAGATGGGAAGTAGTTAATAAAATGCCTGACTGTACAGATAGGTTTTCAGCCTTGAATATTGAGACTGTGTCTGAGTTTTGAACATTTACTGGAAGTGTATTCCATAATGCAGAAGCTTTATAGGAAAAGACTTTGCCCCTTGTGGTAGATTTTCTTATTCTTGGTACTAGGAAAGAGCCTGCACCTTTTGTGGTGGTTGTAATGTACTGAGTCTTCAATGAAATTGTGGGGCCATAATAACCTACAAAGACCATTCAGTGCTTTGTAGGTTATTAGAAGTATTTTATAATCAATATGAAATTTTACTGGGAGCCAATGTAAAGTAGCTAAGATAAGAGTGATGTGATCAAATTTTCTAGTTCTATTAAGAACTCTGGCTGCTGCATTTTGTCTCCATTTATGTTAACAAACTGGTAGCAACCAGGTAGATAAGATTTAAACCAGGAAAGGGCTATTCCCCTAATCCCAACAATATTTTCAAGTCTATCTACTAAAATGTTATGATCTAAAGTGTCAAGTGCTGCACTCAAATCAAGCAATATAAGCAATGAGATATAACCCTGGTCAGAAGCCAACAACAGGTCATTAACAACTTTAATTAGTGCTTTCTCCACACTATGATTAGGCATAAACCCTGACTGAAAGATTTCATGTGTCTGGTTCTAAATCAGATATGATCTTAGCTGCTAAGATACAACTTTTTCTAGGATCTTGAAAATAAATGGAATATTTGACATCGACCTAGTTTGACAGCTGACATGGGTCGATATTAGATTTTTTGACAAGGGGTCTGATTGCTGCTAATTTGACTGATTTAGGAAATTATTACATTTAGTAAAGGTTCAATTACTTCAGGTAGCATTTCCTTAAGAAAGTGTATAAACAAGTGGAGGATTTTGAGCACGAGATTAGACATGTAAGTTCTGGCTCTTGGATAGGTGTAAAGGACTCGAGTCATTTTTGGCTTGGTTGATCTGATCTCTGAGTAGCTGCCTGATGTCATGCAAATACTCTTAATTTGATCTGTAATGTGCTTAATTTTCTCATTAAAGAAATTCATGAACTTATCACTACTGTGTGATGTAATCTGAGCATTGATGTCAGTTTTATTCCTAGTTAGATGTGCAATTGTACTAAAAAGAAATCTAGGATTAATTTGTTCTTTTCTATTAGGGTCGAGACATATGCTGTTTGAGTTGTAAGAAGTGCTTTTCTATACTTGAGAAGGTTCTCCTTCGATGCAAGCTGGAAGACTACAAGCTTAGTGTGGTCCAATTTACATTCTTTTTTTTTTTGAGTGTTTTGCTTTAAATTGCGAATGTGATCATTATACCAAGATACTCATTTTTTGTCCCTAATTTTATTCTTAAGTGCAATACTGATTCTAAGCATTCAGTTATTTGATCAGGCTCCGTGCTGTTTGATGGTATCCTAGTCACAAATGATAAGTCTGGGAGATTCGTAATAAATCTAGTCGCAGTGGCTGATGTGATTATGCATCTGGTAAGATAGTGAGTTGAGGTTACTATATTGTGACTCATGCGTAATTCAAATTAAATTAGGGAATTACCTGATATGGCATCTGACTGGGGTAGTATAACTACTTTCTCTATGTCTACACTATATGTCAGTACTAAGTTAAGCATATGTCGACCAGAGTGTGTGGGTTCTCTTATACATTGGGTTAAACCAATTGATTCTAATATAGAACTAAAAGCCGATCTCAGAGGGTCTTGGGCACTATCAAAGTGAATATTAAAATCATCAACAATAATGACTCTTTGTACTAGAGTGACTAGATTCATTAATAAATTCTGAGTAGGTTCCTGGGAGCATGTAGATGCCAATTAGTGGGAGAGGCTTGGTGGGCTTCTTATCTCTGGCTACATCATTTATGCTAGTAAAAGTAATTTCAAAGGACTCAAATCATAACCAGCTTTCTGGTTTATGCCTAATGTGTCAGTATAAATAACTGCAATTTCCGCCTCCAGGACTAGTTAGACGAGAGTGGTATACATAGCTGTAACCAGAAGGACATGCTTTCTTTAAAGCTATGTACTCATTTGGCTTGATCCAGGTTTCTGTTAGTCAAACTACATTAAATCTCTGATATTTTAGGATTTCATTTATCATGAGTGCTTTAGATGTTAGAGATCTAACATTTTGTAAACCCAGCTTTAGATAAAAGGTGCAGGCAGTGTTCTATGAATCATTTACTTTAACACTAATTATGTTGTTAAGATGTTTTTCTTTTTTTTTCTTTATTTATGCTTAGTTCGGGGAACAGACACAGTGTCAATATGATGAACCTTGGGTGACATCATGTAGTGACCAGCAGACTCTTTGTCTGCTGCTTGACCTCCTCTCTGGATTGTCATAGATTAACTAGGTCTGGATTGTCATAGATTAACTAGGACTATGATTTATATAACAGAAAAGGAGAGCAGTGCCTTCCCTAATAGGATGGATACCACCCGCCCTAAAAGGCCAGGCTTGTCCTCGAATGTGTTCCAATTATCTATAAAACCCACATTGTTTTGTGAACAGCACTTGGATATCCAGCAATTCAATGAAGATAACTGGCTGTATCACCATGCCGCACTGGGATGGGACTAGAGCATACTACAGCATGGGACATCGCTTTCGCTAATTGACACACCTCTTCAATAATTTTTTTAGTAAGATCTGACTGACAAAGGGGTATATTGTTAGCTTCTTTGTGAATAACTATCTTATTGAACCTATGTTTGCCTAAAACCTTAAGATTACCTGCAGTGTACGGCATCCTGGCCCCTGGTATACAGCTAATTACTGATGCTGGTGGCCCTAAATGCCTAGCTAATTTCACGTGCAACAAAATAGAGGCCCCTGTAACCACAGCTGACATCACTAACAACAGACGAAGAATAACTAAACATGTTGCACTCAGCACACTGAAGGAGAACAGAAGTGGCCATGATGGAAAAGCAAAAGTTAATGTTACTTATGTTTTTGGTAGCTCTTTGGATGTAGTTTGTGATGAAAAGTAGTTTTCGATGTCTGATGGAAGTTGCCGGTTTCCAGATAGAATGTATTTAATTCCAAGGAAAAAATTGATAAACAACTAGAGAGCAGTAAGGGCTAATATGCTGAAAAGTAGATACAGTACTACACTCAGTATGTACACTATTTATTACACTCATTATGTACACTACTATACTCAGTATGTCAGCTTGCAGCAAAACATTATTTGGCAAAGAACACAGTGTGTGTATATATAGGAACATAATCAGTCAATTCGCGGATGGAGAGCAAAAGTACTCGGGTGAATGTGTTCAAGGGGGGTCTGGTTTGTTGATAAGTCATAAAGAACTGACACCAACTGACATGAAGACATATATGCACATTCAGCACAAATTCACAATTTCCCTTAACAAGCCAGACAACTTTCAGTGTTGCTTCAAATACACTATTTAAAGAGGCCCCAGTATATGGTCATGCCATGGGTTTAGTCATGACTTCAGCTAGTGTCTGGAACTCAGAATAAAACTCAGTGGATCAAAGATGGTGTGGTGCAGTGGTGGCCTGCCCTGCTGTGTTGTATTCAGTGCCACTGAAGAAGAGAACTGTGCTGATCAAATGTATTGAATACCGCTCCCATTGAAAACATGCCTGCATACAGTTCCATCCAGGAGGACCCATTTACTCCCTTGTTTCCACCGTGCATTGTCTTGTCAGAGTGGTGATATAAAAAAAAAAAATCCATGATATTGATCTTTTTCATTTCCTGTGTCATTTGTGCTGAAGGAATTTAAATGAGAAATCAATGGATTATATTTCCAAGATACCACATGGACTCAGATTCCACCTTAAAGATGCTTTATGCTTTTCATTTTGGCTGAATGTAGTTAAGGTATTATACAGATATGGCCTTCAGAGCTGGTATAGTAAATAGAGTCTGATGTAATGCCTTAAGTGCTTCTACAGACTGATGATGTAACTATTACAATTATTGCCTCTGTAATGTATCAACATTTTTCAAATGTTGTATCAACATTTTTCAAATATCAGTTCTGGCATAAACTGTAGCTGCTGTGCAGCGCAACAGAAACCCAGTCAGTGGTGCAGTCTGTGTCTGTTCCCTAAAGTACAATTCACATAAATCTCAAGAGCCCCTATTGAAAAATAAACCCTTAGTTTGGTGATAACCCTACAGTGGTGGACCTCACCAACAACATACAGGGTGGAACAGTTTGCATGGTGCAGAAACAACAATCTACCTCTTAATGTTGATAAAAACTAAAGAGATCATTGTTGATTTTTGCAGGATCCAGATGCATCCATGCAGCATTTCATGCTGGAAGCTATAGCTGGGTTAGGGTTAGGGTTAGAGTTAGGGTTAGGGTTGGATTAGGTTAGGGTTAGAGTTAGAGCTATGGTTAGGGTTAGGTTAGGTTAGGGTTAGGGTTAGAGTTAGAGTTAGAGTTAGGGTTAGAGTTAGGGTTAGGGTTAGGGGTAGAGTTAGGGTTAGGGTTAGAGTTAGAGTTAGGGTTAGAGTTAGGATTAACATATCTGATTACCTTTATTTACCTACCATTTGCTTTTATGTACCTTCTGCTAGTTAACGTTTGTTAAGATGTATGTGACCTCTGTAGGTTCTCTCAAAAGAAATGACATTTTCTCTCTTTTCTCTCTAATATATGCTATCAAATTGCTTTTGCATTCCCAAGATATTACTCCTTTCCCAGAAAGATATTTATTTTGTCATTAATATGATCTTTTAGTTCTGTGAAAAGTATGAATTTCAGCTCTAATAGTTGACTCGGTCTTCAGATCCACCCTGTCCCAAATTGATATGCAATAATACTCTAGAAAAGTGAATTTCTTGATGTAAAGTGATTGCATATCTTAAGCGATTCCCATGTAGTGTGCTGTAGTGTTCCAGCTGGTTGCTATGGTCTTGTTAGGAGGTTGCTATTAGTTGACTACTATACCATTGCTAGGTGGTTGCTGGTGGTTGATAGGTGGTTGCTATGCTGTTACTGGGGGTCACTAACTGGTTGCTATGCTATCCCATGTTGTTGCTGGGGTGGTGCTAAGTGGTTGGTTGCTATGGTGTTCCGTTGTCAGTTAGAGGAGGATGCCCCCCCCCACCCCCTTGAGTCCTGGTTCCTCTCAAGGTTTCTCCCTCATGTTCTAGGGAGTTTTTCATTGCCACTGTCATCTTTGGCTTGCTCATTGGAGGCTTGGACTCAGACATGTATAAAGCTGCTTTGTGACAATGGCTGTTGTAAAAAGCACTATATAAATAAATTTATAAATCTTCTTCTTCTTATTGTCATCTAATCTGATGACTTAATTCTACATCATCCCTGGCATCAAGAAACCTTTGGTATTCAGTAAGACTTATACACACTTAAAAACCTACGTTTTAAAAATAAGGATCAAATCCAGTCAACTGAAGTTAGTAATGAAGTGTTGGAGACTAGACAGATAGAAAATAGGACTAATGGTGCATGTTTATATTCCAGCCTGTGCATATCTCAGACTGTCTCATCCATTCACACCAACTTGCTCCTCTGAGCCTGCAAGCTGACTGAGCCTTGACCCAGCTGGCTGCACCTAGCCTGGGCACCGCTGGTCCTGTCCCTGCTCCATCTGCATACCTGACATGTACTGCTGGAACTCAAAATTGGCCCATAAGACAATAGCTCATACTGACTCAGAGAGAGTCAAAGATAAGGCCCTAAACCCACACAGGCCTGCACAAGCATGCAGTGTACTCTGTGGAAGAGTACAATGAGATTGTGGTTAATAAGCAAGCAGAAATTGGATATATATACATAATTTTAAAAATGTATGCCCTTTTTAAATTGGATTAAACTTACATGAAATCCTCAGGTAGTTTCTTCTTGTGTGATTTTATTTCTGGCCAGATTGGCCATCTGTTTTACTCCCTCCTCCCCTGAGAAAATTGCATGTTTTACACTAACACTGCTCATCTGATAATTTTAGTCCTGTCCAGATACAAATCTTTGTGATTTTTCAGGCAGATGTGACTTTGCAAAAAAAGAGAGTTTTGACCGCTGCTACTAGCTATATTTGGTTTGCTAGCATGTGGACCCACCAGAGACCCCATATGAATTGCAAAAAAAAAAGAAAAAAAAAGAAAAGGATACCATTGAAGTGTCACTCAACTACTTACTGGATGTTAAATATACCTCTCCACACAGTACTTCCACACTACCTGGGAGATCAATAGCCAGAGGCACAAAAAAACCTAAAATCAACGAGGTACGTGAGATCTGGCAGGCTCATTAAAGGAGCAATTATAAGTCATTAGTTGTATAAATGTGAGATTCCTACAGATCTAATTTTGAATGCTAACATAACTGTTAAATTAACATAACTGTAAATTACTGAATTCAGAATTCATTACTGAATTCATTACTGAATTCTGCTGCTATCGTTCAAGATAATAGAAAATACAGCACATTAGAAACTCACTCGTCCTGTAGTCATTTTAAAGCTGCCTGGATGGATAGCTTCAAAGTTCAAAGTTCAAAGTTTAGTTGTCACGTACATAGTCATACATGATATAACTGGCAGTGAAATGCTTTTTGTAGCTGTGGAGAAATACAGGGAAATGCAGGGAAATGGAGGTGGTTTGATGAATAAATAAATATGTAATGATGGATGAAGAGGGAATGTATAATATGTATATATACAATGTACAATTTCTAGTTTTTACAATTTACAATTTACAGTTTTTATATATTTTTAAATGATGTCATTGTGGACATCATACACAGAATAGTCCCCACAGTTCATCAGTTGCCCTGACTCAGGGCCCGAATGGCCTGTGGGAAGAAACACCTCTTCAGTCTCTCTGTGTTGGTCTTCAGGGAGCAAAAATGCTTCCCTGACCTCAACAGAGAAAAGAGCCTGTTGTTGGGATGGGTGGGGTCCTTCACAATCCTCCTGGCCTTGGTCTGGCACTGCCTGTAATATATGGTCAGCAGGCCAGGAGGTTCCGTATGAGTGATGCGCTCTGCTGAACACACCACCCTCTGGAGAGCTTGTCTGTCCTGCTTGGTGCTGTTCCCAAACCAGACTGTGATGTTCCCCACGAGGATGCTCTCAATAATGCAGGTGTAGAAGTTCTGTAGCACCTTGGAGAGCAGTCTGAAGTATCTTAGGTGTCTCAGGTGGTAAAGATGCTGACGAGGCTTCTTTGACAGGGAGTTGGTGTGGTGGGATCAGGACAGATGCAAGATTTGAAGTCCAAGGTACCTGAAACTATCTACTCTGTCCACAGTGGTTTCGTTGATCCTAACCAGTTGGTAGTGCCACTCCTGCTTCTTGCTGCAGTCCACTATCAGCTCCTTTGTCTTACTGACATTTAGGAGGAGATTATTTTCCTGGCACCAGTTTTCCAGGTGTTTAATCTCCTCCAGATAGGCCCTCTCGTCATTGTCCGAGATCAGACCCAAGACAACGGTGTGGTCAGCAAACTTGACAATGATGGTGGAGCTGGAAGTGGCTGTGCAGTCGTAGGTGTACAGTGAGTAGAGCAGGGGGCTTAGGACACAACCCTGAGGAGTTCCAGTGCTGAGTGTGAGGGTAGATGAGGTGCAGTTGCCCACCCGTACTGATTGTGGTCTGTCTGTTAGGAAGTTGGAGATCCAGTCACACAGGGATGTATGCAGTCCTAGATCCCCCAACTTAGTAGTGAGTATTGGTAGAGGTAGAGGTGTATTGCATTATTAGGTCAGTGATTATGAGCATGGCAGGAGTGAAGTATGGCCCCTCTCTGGAGTAGGCTGCCCTTCCTTGCTGATGGCCAGCCTACCGTGACAATAGTTTACTTTTAAAATTTACAATAACAACATGTTTTACTTGTGTGACCCTGGTGGCACAGAGGGAGCAAGAGGTAAAGGAGTCTTTATTCACCATTATACAAATTAAATAAGGCAACAAGTTGCAACACAGCAGTAAAAGGAACAGATGAGATTATGGCATCTGCTTGCACCATGAGGATGAACGGTAGTCCGATAATGTGTAGCACCAATGTAAGGAACCTGTGGGCTCAAATAAGGACAGGGAAAATAAGGAATAGGTGAGTATGGTTAGTAGACTGGTGATTGGGACCAGAGCAGGTGCTGTGTGTGGGTATGTGCAAGGAGTGGGCGTGTCACTCCTGCTGTATGGTCGGCCTATCTTGACAACTTACTTATAGACAATTGGATGTAAATAATTATTTCAGAATTTTATTCTTGCAAAGTAAATAGAAAAGTCCTTTTCTCCTTAATAATGTAACTATAATGTAAGAAAAGCTATGTGGTCACATTTGCACATTTGCACATGTGGTCAAGACATTTGCAAATATAATCATATATATAATTGCATGCCAGAATCAAAGCATCAGAATTGTATGCCAGAATCAAAGCGTCCCATGTCTGAGTGGACTGCAGTAGTTACAATTATATATTTATTCTAAGTATAAATATAAGTAACATTGTGTTGAATATTATTAATATGCAAACATTAATATTGTCATATGTGTTGAGAAGCTTTTAAGACAGTTTACCTTAGGGAGCACAGTATGTCCCTGAAACAGGAACATCCATCCCCTTCTGAAACTCCCTGTCTATAGGTTTTATTTAAAATTTACAACCAGCCAGTTGAAGCCTTCCTGACCTGTGCAACATTGATGATGTGTCAGTCCAGTCCTGGGAGGATGGATCAGTAGACGTGGTTCAAGGTAATTTCTAAACATCAGCTTGTCTGCCGGTGCAGAGGGGCTGCTCTGTGTTAAGTCACTGTTTCCCCACTGAGACATTTAAGTCAATTTAAACTCCCTCTACATTTATATTAAGAGGTGATAATGGGTTTAACAGGCATCAGATGGAGAGGCATTGGTATTAGAGGCAGACCACAAAATGTTATTTATATTTACCGTCTTCAACTTCCACTACTGTGGAAAATCAAGAAAAAGGACAGAGGACTGTGTAAGGAGGAATATGTGAATGTGGGAGCATCTGTGATCATTTATTTCTTGCCATTTATCAGTGGATAAATAAGGCAAAAAAAAAAAGTAGAAAAATCCTGTGATCCAACAGCTGTTCATTTTGCATTCAACTGGCTTAATTAGTTGTTCTATTTGATCTCCATAATTTACACCATGTGGTGGTTGGATTTAGACATTAGTCCTTATGAGGGATACTGTTATGAGGACATAGAACCTTAGCATAGGATATAATCTGTACTTTTTTGGAGCTAGTATAATTTTCTATCAAGCAGCCTGTCTAACTGTGATACCTCTTGTTGAATAACCAGCTACAAACACAGATAAGTTGCCTATGCTATGAAGTTGCATTCTGTGTAATTCATATATTTTGGGTCTAGTGCGCGACCATAGGTCATAATGCATAGCTATTGCTAATTTAATGCTCCACACATTGTATCCATCTTTGAGGAACCAGAATCACTCATCATGCATTTTTGCCATAAAAACATAGTGAACAAATTACCTTGTTACACAACAACTGTAGATATGTTATTATACAAAATGGATCTGTACATTCTGTAGATTGTGTACATATATACCCAACCATATACATTGTACATTGTGTATATAATCATAATATACATATATTGTACATACATTGTTAATATATTTTGTACATACATAGAATATATATATTTATCTTGCATATATATATTTTTCTCTATGCACCCGTTTTTCTTTTCCTCAGTTTGGAGCACTCTCCACCATTTCACTGCGAGTTATACTGTGTATGACTATGTATGTGATGAATAAACCAAACATGAAACTTGAAACTTGAAACTTGAAACACCTGTTGTCTTATTTTTCTCCGCTATTTAATCCTACAGGTCACGAGAGAGGACGCTGCACATTAACTGACTACTGCCATGGGAGTAATTACATATCACACTGCTAAACCGAACCTTTACTTATAGTATCTTTTCTTGTTTGTGGATTGTGGTTTGATCTTATCTGAATGGAGAATAAAGAGCACTTCAGCTCGAACTTGCATCTCGCTTCATCTGTGCTGCCAACATCACAACTATAAGATAGTGAGAATCATACCTGGAAGACAAATCAAGATGCAAATATCTTCACTAGTAAGCGACGTCTGCCGACTTTACGATCTAATTATACATGAACATAAAAATAATATTCAAATGAATTATTTAAGAAAGGTGGCTACTGCTATCTCTAGGCTAGGCTACTGTGGGAGAATGGGACACATTCACACAGGCTGATGACTTACTGCACAACAACATGCTAAAATAAATTTAGATGAGTTATTGTTAATGGCCAAAACTACTCACTAATTGTTGCATAATACATTTATGTGAATTGTAACTGTAATATATTTATGTTTAAACTCAAATGAACTTCACAGAAAAATACTAAAAAGAGATTACAGAGACAACAGAACTATGCAGTGTGCTTCTCAGAGGTCTGGCTTGTCTGCTGGCTCTATGGAAGTAGAGGACATTGCTTGTTTGTAGGGATGTCACTACATTCAAGAAGGCTCCTCACCAATATCTAACTGTTTCTAAAGATAGAATTACATCAATAACCAGGACTAGATGTAAATCACTGTCACTTTACAGGATAATTTTAACTCTGTTCTCACCACACTTTGTTCTATCACAAAAGAACAGCATATGTAATTTATAATTTATCAATTCTGAGCCAAACCTCAGTGCTTAAAATCTATGTTCTTCTCTCTGTTAGAAATGTGGACTTTATTGACTAATGTTGTTGCTTTTGTTGTTGCTTTGTTGTATGTTTGGCTATTAAGAGACAAACACTTATTATCTTAAGACTTATCTTAAGACTTTTGACCATTGGCACATTTATTCTGTGATTTCTAGTGCTCAATTACATTTTTGTAGCCCAGACCTTCTACCATCAGTAAGTATTTATATTTGAATAATAGTGATAGTCATTTTTTTTTTATCCTGAGCCCAGTTATGAAATTTATCATTTTATCTTCATGGACAGTTTCATGTACTTTGAATAAATTTTAGAAACTTCAGTACAGTATCAGTATATTTGTCTTAAAATCTACCATGACATTTTTGGATGAATCACAACTAATCTCAGAAATTTTGTGCATAATTGTGTTTATAATTTGAAGCTTTCTGAGCAGAAGCTATCCATGATCCGGATGTCCTGCTGGCTCTGGGCAGGGCAGGCACTGGGCTGGTGGCAGGGAGATAAGCCAAAGGGGCAAGGCAGGAACAGTATGGCGAGAAGGCAGGAATGTGCTCGATAGCCCTCTTACAGCCATGGCACCAGCTGCCACAACAGGCGACTTTAACAACCCACATCTGATTATTGATAAAGTCCATGCAAAAATATTCTCTCAGCAGAAAAGGTCTTTCTCAGGCCTTGGACTAGTGAGGAGGAGCAATCTAATGAATAGTCAACAAATGCTGAATAAAAGCTGTTTTTCAAACTTCTACTTAAAGTGCAATACACTGACAACTTTGTTTAACATTGTGAAAAAATGGCTGTACTGATTATCACTGTCTGATACACAGTAAGATATGGATGAAATGAATATGAATGAGTTTTTCTTAATATGAAAAAGATGATGGCTATTTCTACGAGAAATTTGTTAATCTCTAAACTTGTTTTGATTCAAATAAAATGGAATTCTAACAAAACATGTCAAATTGTCACACTTCCCTGAATCCAGTACTAAAAATCAACAGAACAACACCTAAAACATAAATGAATCAGTATTGTCTATAGTCAAAAAGTTTTAACAATCTAATATACTTGATAACCAGTGTAAAAAGGAGGCTTATGTGAGAGTCTTGGGAAATTCTCCAAATAGCCTGTTTAGTTTTGGATTCAGTGTTGGAGGACTTGTGTTTAGAAGCAACCATCTAAACTGAGATTATTATTGAATTATTGAAAGACTGAAGACAGCATTTAAATATGCCACACGCAGGACATGTTAAGTGGTTTAGAGACTTCACATGCATGGTACATCATCCACAGAAAAAAATATACATCTATTTAAATAGATTTTATGTGTTGAGTTACACTTTGTACAGTTGGAATACTGCAACAAAACAAAAGTACAAACATTTTCAAGTCAAACTAAAATTTGCTAGCTAAATGGATTTCCTGAAACATGCTTAGCATACCGCCTTACATCCCAAATACATCTGTCAAACATTCTATTTTCCAAACTATTATCCAACTATATCAACCAGATTTACCAGTATAAAGAATTATTGTACAGATGTATGCTGGTATTACATTGTTCAAGTGATAGAATCAAATAATTACCACAGGATTAAACACAGGTTAGGCATTTTTTTTCATTATATACATTAATTGTAATATTTGAGAACTGAAATCATGTGAATATAACTCACTGATTACACGTGAGACTTCTTAAAGGGGGCAGTAACACAAAAGAAAATATACAGTCATACCTGTGGATGCATTGGTGAGGTAGTTCTGGGTATACTCGGCCCAGGACAGGAACCTACTCCAGTCCTCTTGTGCCGTGCTGCAGTATGAGTGCAAATATGGGCTATGAAAGGGACAGACGATAGTGTCTATAGGTTGTTGGTACTGCTCTTGTTCATGTATGCATAACAGAGCATCATCTTAGCCTTACTTGGACCCTAATCTATAGCAGACAGTGAAGTCAAAGCATGAAAAAGAGAAGCTATCTTGTTTGTCTGAAATTGAGATGTTTGGCTGCCTTGATATATTCCAAATATAACTAAATGGAGCTGAAATCACTTATAAAGTGACAGTAGAAATTGACAAAGCCTAGGAACTTTTGAAGATCCTTTACTGTGCAAAGTTGCAGCCCATTACTGCTCTACCCTTGTCATCATTCATGCAAACTCCTCATTCACTCAAGGTGTAGCCTAAGAAATCTACAGTTACATGTACATTTTTGGCATTTAGCAGATTCTCTTATCCAGAGCGACTTAATAAAGTGCCAGTACAGTAGGTTAGAGTCCAATATACCAATGACTTAGAATACTGTTGATATACAAGGGTCAATTCTGATGCCTAGAAGTGCAAATAATCAAATAAAATCAAATGTATTTCTATCACGCTTTTTACAACAGATGTTGTACATTTTAACGCTGCCTTTTCACAAGTCCAAGCCCCCAGTGGGCAAGACAATGGCAAGGAAAAACTGCCTAGAGCATGAGGAAGAAACCTTGAGAAGAATGAACACTCAGGGGGCGGGGGTTGGGAGGGAGCGGTGGGGGGTGGGCTCATCCTCCTCTGCCTGACAATGGACACCACAATTGTTTAAAAGACTTTCAAGAGAAAAATGAAGAAATAAGCAATTAATGTGTAGTCCAACTTTCTAGAGGTCCTAGTTTTGTCCTGAAGTGTGCATGTGTCTGAAACCCACAAGAGAACACCCATTAAGGGCAACGGAGAAGTAGTTGGCTAGGGTAGCGGTGTGGTGGGCACCATCATGCTGTCAGTAACTTTTCCTTTGTTATGGTTACCACTATTGTTGTTTTTGCCCCTTCTAGCAATACACCAGGGGGTGGTAGGTGTAGCCATGGTAGCGGAGGTGGGTTGAGGCTGAGTAACATCACGACATCAGGGGTAGGTGTACCTCGGCAGCAAGAGAGACCAGATTATTAGGCACATACAGGTACAAGGGTGTGTAAATTAGGGAATTATAAGGTGCAATGGTGGACTCCGGCAGATCTAGCTATGGCAGCACAGCTAAAAGGAAAGAGCCAGAAGGAAACACAGGCAAACACATCAGCACTCTGCTGCTCTCAGTCAACAAACTTGAGTGACAAAAGAGAGGTGAAGTGACAGCATCATCACATCCCAGGTTACCATAACCCTCAATGTCATGGACCCCCAGATCTATACCTTTACCTAAGATGGGAAGTAGTTAATAAAATGCCTGACTGTACAGATAGGTTTTCAGCCTTGAATATTGAGACTGTGTCTGAGTTTCGAACATTTACAGGAAGTTTATTCCATAGTGCAGAAGCTTTATAGGAAAAGACTTTGCCCCTTGTGGTAGATTTTCTTATTCTTGGTACTAGGAAAGAGCCTGCACCTTTTGTGGTGGTTGTAATGTACTGAGTCTTCAATGATACTGTGTGGCCATAATAACCTAAAAAGACCATTCAGTGCTTTGTAGGTTATTAGAAGTATTTTATAAACAATATGAAATTTTACTGGGAGCCAATGTAAAGTAGCTAAGATAAGAGTGATGTGATCAAATTTTCTAGTTCCATTAAGAACTCTGGCTACTGCATTTTGTCCAGGTAAGAGAGGTAAGAGAGTGTGTAAATTAGGGAACTATAAGGTGCAAAGATGGACTCTGGCAGATCTAGCTATGGCAGTATCATCAGCGTAGCAGTGGAAACTAGAACAGTGTTTACCTATAATGTCAGCTAGCGGTAGCATATATAAAGAAAAAAACAAAGGCCCTAGAACAGATCCTTGTGGGACACCATAGCTAACCTTGTTGTATGCTGAGTTATCTCCATTTATGTTAACAAACTGGTAGAGTCCAGCTAGATAAGATTTAAACCAGGAAAGGGCTATTCCCCTAATCCCAACAATATTTTTGAGCTGATCTAGTAAAATGTTATGATCTAAAGTATCAAATGCTGCACTCCAATCAATCAATATAAGCAAAGAGACATAACCCTGGTCAGAAGCCAACAACAGGTCATTAACAACTTTAATTAGTGCTGTCTCCACACTATGATTAGGCCTAAACCCTGACTGAAAGAGTTCATGTATCTGGTTCTGATTCAGATATGAGCTTAGCTGCTAAGATACAACTTTTTCTACGATCTTGAAAATAGATGGAATATTTGAGATCGACCTAGTTCGACAGCTGACATAAGTCGATGTTAGATTTTTTGACAAGTGGTCTGATTGCTGGTAATTTGAATGATCTGGGAATTTATTACATTTAGTAAAGGTTCCGTTACTTCAGCTAGGATTTCCTTAAGAAAGTGTGCAAAGAAATGGAGGATTTTGAGAATGAGATCAGAGATGTAAATTCTGGCTCTTGGAAAGGTGTAAATGATTCTAGAGTTGTTTTTGGCTTGGTTGTTCTGATCTCTAAGTAGCTGCCTGATGTCATGTTAATATTCTTAATGTTATCTGTAATGTGCTTAATTTTCTCATTCATAAAATTCATGAACTCATCACTACTGCGTTATGTTGGAATCTGAGCATTGGCATCAGATTTATTCCTAGTTAGATTTGCAATTGTACTAAATAGAAATCTAGGATTATTTTTGTTCTTTTCTATTAGGGTCAAGAGATACGCTGCTCGAGTTGTAAGAAGTGCTTTTCTTTACTTGAGAAGGTTCTCCTTCCCTGCAAGCTGGAAGACTACAAGCTCAGTGTGGTGTCATTTACATTCTATTTTTTGAGTGTTTTACTTTAAATTGTGAATGTGATCATTATAACAAGGTAATAATTTTTTGTCACTAATTTTTTTTTATTCTCAAGTGGAGCAACATCATTGAGTGTGCAGCGAAATACTGATTGTAAGCATTCAGTTATTTGATCAAATTCTATTGGGTTTGAGGGTATCCTATTCAGAAATGATAAGTCTGGGAGATTCGTAATAAATCTATGTGCAGTGGATCACGTGATTGTGCATCTAGTATGATGGTGAGGCAAGATTACTATATTGTGACTCATATATAGTTTAAATGAAATTAGGGAATAGTCTGAGGTGGCATCCAACTGGGGTAGTATAACTACATTCTCTACGTCTACACCATATTTCAGTACTAAGTAAGCATATGTCCACCAGAGTATGTGGGTTCTCTTATACATTGGGTGAAACCAATTGATTCTAATATAGAACTAAAGGCCAATCTCAGAGGATTTTGGGCACTATCAAAGTGAATATAGAAATCATCAACAATAATGGCTCTTTGTACTAGATTCATTAATAAATTCCGAATAGGGTCCTGAGGGCCTGTAGATGCCAATTAATGGGAGAGGCTTGGTGGGCTTCTTATCTCTGGCTACATCATTTATGTTAGTAAAAATAATTTCAATGGACTTGAAATCACCAGAAAGCTTTCTGGTTTATGCCCAATGTGTCAATATAAATAACTGCAATGCCGCCTCCACATCCAGTTAGACAAGGGCGATGTACATAGCTGTAGCCAGAAGGACATGCTGCGCTTAAAGCTATATGCTCAATTGGATTGATCCAGGTTTCTGGTAGACAAAGTACATTAAATCTATGATCTGTTAGGATTTCACTTATCATGAGCGCTTTAGATGTTAGGGATCTAACATTTTGTAAACCCAGCTTTAGATGAAAGCTGCACGCACTGTTCTGTGAATCATTTACTTTAACACTAATTATGTTATTAAGACGTTTTTTTTTTTTTTTTTTTTTTTAATTTATGCTTAGCTCGGGGAACAGACACAGTGTCAATATGATGAACCTTGGGTGATGTCATGTAGTGGCCAGCAGATGTTTCATTTAGCATCTTTGTCTGCTGCCCAGCCTCCGCTCTGGATTGTCATAGATTAACTATGTCTGTCATAAGACTATGGCTTATGTTACAGGAAAGGAGAGCAGCACCCTCCCTGATAGGATGGATAGCATCCTGCCCTAAAAGGCCAGGCTTGCCCTCGAATGCGTTCCAATTATCTGTAAACCCAACATTGTTTTGTGCGAACCACTTGGACATCCAGCACTTCACTTCAATACGTTATATTGCCACGCCTCATTGGGATGGGACCAAAACTGTAACATCACCTAATCACAACAAGCTGCTTCCTTGTTCAGAAAATATGATGTCATCCAGGTGTGTTGGGAATCATCCTTCTACTGCTAAAATCCAGGACTATGAGTTTCATTCACAGTTTAATAAGAGGTAATTGATTTCCTTTGTTTCAGGCTGAGTGACTAACTTTGTAAGCTTGCTTGAAAGTAATTAAATGAATATGTTACCACAATAACATTGATCAGATATTAATTTAGTTTCCACTGTTACTTAGATTAATTAAATTAAGTATTATGATTTCTGGCTGTTTGCTGTTAACTGTCCTTGCTGAGTGAAGAAAGAACCAGAAAGAACTGACAGAGCCCCTCTTTTAGGTCTAACATTGTTGCAGGAAAAACCAGAGAGTGAGAGAGAGAAGTTCTGTTGATAAAAGGTATTTTAAATCACCTGAATTCCATGTGCTTTTAGACACCCTCTGACACAAACTTGCTCTATGCATTGCTGATGGTGCTGACCCCTGCTGGATTGGCATGGTACCTACCAAGGACAGAGGATGAGGCTGGAACAAGTGGATGAAGAAAGACATGGTGTCTTGGATGCTTTGCAGTTCCTTGTGCATTTATTCATTCCATTATGCAGTGTAGCTTCTGGAGATGAGTCTCAAATTAACCAAATTAACCTTTAGTGTGGATAGCCAACTGCATTTGGCATCTCAGCTGGATCTATGGGAGGCATAGTGTTCTGTGACGAAGAAGACTCGGACACTGAGTTAGGATCTATGTGCAGGGGAAACCAGGGCCTGAGTCAAAAACAACAGAAACAACAAATACTGGCAATACTTCACAAGTAATGGGAGTTTTTGTAAGCACATTATAGTGTTGTGCTAAGACTGATAGAACACAGGTGAGTGTGATAAGTAACCATGGAGACCACTAGTATTCAGGGGATGAGGACCTCTGGTGGCCAGAAGTGTGTAAGCCAGATGCTGGCTTGACACCTATGGTCATAAATATTTCAAATGAACAAATACGAGAAGCTGTCTTGCATTACACCAAAAGTGTCAAAAGCCATAGAGTGAAAGTAATTTCCAGCTTTCAGCAGTTGTCTCTCTGCCATTAGCACATGAAGCGCCGCCTTGACGTCTTTGATTCTCTGTAACTCAGGGGGTTCCAGGAAATGTCACATGCCATCTGATGTACCCTGTCATGGCATGCACTGCTGGGCTATCACCAGGGCAGGACAGGACACAGTCCAGCTGTGGTTGAGTAGCTCAGCCTTTGATGTTCTGGTAAAACCCTGGGCCTGTGCCCATATTGGATAAAAGACCAGATCCTTTTGACTGGATCTTCTTAATTGGCACTATATAGTGAAATATATAATTGCAATATAAATTGTTGGTACTAATAATGGAAATGTAAAAGCCTGTGTACATATACCACCACAAGCACCTACTAATGTGTTTCTGGCTAAACTGCCACTGATCATGTATAAGACTTGTTTATAAGCATTCCACATGTCTGCTAGTTAAGTACTGGTGATGGACTGGCACCTGCATTGTGTCCAGTGATGCTGGGATAGGCTCCACCCCCACAACCCTGAACTGGATTAAGTTTATAAGATGAATAAGTGAATGAATGAAGGTTTGTTAATGTATCACAATGAATAAATGTGCTGGCCTTTAACAATGCTTATTTGTGATAAGATTTATCTTTATATCATATCTTTATTTTCATAATCTTGTGTCTTGGCATAATCTTCTTAGTCAGCTGCACTACTCATTAGCCTCAAGATTTAAGTTGTTGCTTAAATTACATGTGAATCTTATAAATAGAATTGGTTTTAACTAACACATTTGCATTGAGTTCTGTCAAAGTAAGATTTATTTACTTACGGTTGACAAATTATCCTGAAATTTCATATCCTAAATATCCTATCATATCCTAAATTTGTTTATAGTGTATTTGTTGTATACTTATAATACCATAATTTAACTATTAATATGGCTATAAATTCATTCAGATAGTCTCTATCCAGTGCTTAGCCCCCCTCTACTATTCCACTCAAGGAGTCGTCTGTGAGATGCATGTCTGTCATGATCCAGTCATAGCAGGTTTATGAAAAATTATATAAAACTTGACATTGGAGGGATCTTATTTTCCCTCAGAGATCCCACCTATGAGATAAAGTCTACCTTCACAATGCAATTCACAGGTTCAGCAGTTGGCTGATACGAAAAATAAAAAGTCTTCCTGATCCACCTCTGACCTCTTATGCTCCAGGCCACCTGTCACGGTTAGTCCCTCCCAGTTTTCGCTGTCTTGTGTATTTTAGTTCCATGTTGTAGTTTTGTTTTCTCCACCCTTCGTTTGAGTTTCCACACCAGTCCCTCGTTTCTAGTCTTGTTAAGTCCATATGTTTAAACCCTGTGGCATTCCCTGTGTCTTGGCTGTTCATTGTTTATTTGAATGGTTGTGTTTCTGTGTTTGGTTGATTTGTTTGAATGTCAGAATAACTGAAAGCCTCTATCTGCCTGTATGTAAATTTGTACTCCATGCCTTTGTGTTTCTCCTAGCCTTTGTGTTTGTTAGCCTCTGAGTTTTCCTAGAGTCTTTTGTTATAGCCTGATTCCCCTTTTTGCCTTTGTTTGTTTTTGTTTGTTGGATCATGTATCCTTGAACAAGCCATATTGGCTCTATGACCCTGGACTAATCTGACTACAACTTTCAATTTGCCCTTAATAAATCTCACTCTTCACTGTACATGCGTCCACCTCCTTACTGCTCACTGTTACACCACCATTCATTTGACAGCCCTAATCTGTATTTCTGCCCACTATGCCTGTTCTTCCGTATTGCCCAGTTTGCCCTTATATGACTGCAAACCTAAACTAACCCTAACATAACCTAATGACTTCCTGCTTGTTTCATTTTTCTGCTCTCTGACCAGTCCTCCTTGCCCTGTGTGCCTGGCCTTTTCCATTTTACTTTTATGTCTTGCTTGTGTACTACCTCAACAGTTTGACCTTGATTTGTGAATATAAACCTCCTAGCACTTGTTTCTGGACTCTGTGAGCCCAGTTGCCAGATTCTATATTCTTTTATATTACATTCTTGTGTAATTAATGTTCAGATTTCAGTTTAATACTTGATATTTTTGTCCTATTGAAATCACAACCTGTACTACTTGGCAACTGGCATAAAATTTCATTTCAGTGGTAAGATATATTAATTTATTGAAAGCAACACCACACCTTTCTTTGGGAAGTTAAATACACATTACAGAATAACAAAAACTACAGAATGCAGAGATTAGATTAATCAAGAACTTGTATTAGTCTGTTTTCTCACCTTTCTTTTGTGAGTAGAGAAAACCTGTTAAGCCTTGAATTGAACTGTATACATTTTGTATCTTATAAAGCATTCATCCCAGGACAAGGGAAGGAACACTGACCCAGCCTCATGAATAATGTACGACGGATAAGACGCTACATGCCAGCCAGCGGTGCTGAAGAAAGAGCCTAAACGCCTTGTCAAACATTTAATATTCTAGTTGCTACTACATTTGTATGCCCCAACCTTGCTTCATCTGAAACTAACAGTCACTGCTTTTACAATCACCTCTCATTTGCATGGAGGGGTTTGGTGAATTTTACATATTAAGTTGCTGAGCAACTTAATTAAATTTTTCTACATTGTGTATTTTGCCTGTCCGTGAGGAATTGTCTGCCACAGAGAGAGAACTGTCAGTACTGTAAAGATGATATTTTTACTCTGGAGAGAAGATCCAGAGCATTTCTCTCTCTCTCTCTCTCTCTCTCTCTCTCTCTCTCTCTCTCTCTCTCTCTCTCTCTCTCTCTCTCTCTCCTCTCTCTCTCCCTCTCTCTCAGTAACTGTCTATCTTTTAGGTAATATTCTGGGAATTTTCTAAATGCTGAGTTTGTACAACCACACATTTATTTAAGCAATAAGCAACATCTTTTTTTTATACTGTTAAGAAATTCATATTTTCTCAAAAGCATATGAAGATTGTTTCTAAACAGCAGCACATAACATTAAGATAAAAAAGCTAATTAAGCAGAATAATCTTAATTAAATCATTACTTACTATTTAAAGCTATAATAATAGACCAACAACTTTATTTTTTAAAGTTAAATCAATAACTTTATTAAACATTTCAGTTTTATTTGTACAGTGCTTTTATAACTAACAGACCCTTAACAAGCGAAAAGAAAAAACTAACTGGGATATAATGAAACATCTGTTAGGTACTGGAGAATTATGTGGGACAAAATATGTGGAACAAAAAAGGACAAAGTGAAACCAAGAGAAACAAAACTAAGTACAGTCAAGAACAAGGAGAAACATGTAGAGGAACACAAAACAAGAATTACAGTAATAATACAGGGGGATAACCACAATAACTGACAACACACGGGGATAAACACGATAATCGACAACACGGGATAACCATGATAACCGACAACACACGGGGATAAACACAATAACTGACAATAAATGGGGATAATCACAATAACCGTGGTTAGCTAAGTATCACAGAACTGTGATGCTGATGGGGGAAATGTTACAAAATCAAGCCAAAATCAATCAATCATTCAATGTTACATCAGCATTCAGCATCCCCATATATCCAGAGTAGTATGATTTTTATTTCATCACCACAGTTTGTGAGATTCAACTGTGAGACTGGTAGTCAAATCAGGCTCCTTAGATTGAATCAACAAGTAGTCGTCTATGCGGAGGTCACCCCTAAAGGAAACTGATATTTGGAGGGCTGGTTAAGGTATGTTAGTATTCAGAGGTCATGAAAGCTGTGTATGTATGTATGTGTACAAAAGTGGAGTCATTGAGTCATTGGAGCACTAAGGGGAATTAATTGGTAATAACTGCACGGACATGTACACGGACATGGCTATGAAGTGATTTTGGTTTTTAATACAATCATACATTAAAATATACAATGATTGATATACAATGATTAATATAATCATGTTTTAATACAAAGTTTTGTAGATTAATGTTCAGATATGTGCTAGTATAGCACCTTAACCAAAGAAATGTATATATTTGTGTTTTATATTCACGTTATATAAATGAGATTCTTGAATAAATAGATGGAATACCTCAACCAAATATACTAACATGGCTAAGAATCAAAAATATCCAGCATTCATTAATTACTAACTTTTATACTGGTTTAAGTTGAACTATTCTGTACTTTAATCTCAGAGTGTTTGTTCTTGCCTGTGATATTCCACAGCTTCAGCTGCTGAAATGTGATGGGTGCAGGCAGGGGCGAGGAGCACGTTTGGAACATCTTCTCTAAGATAAATAGCACAGTGGTGAGGTGGGCAAAACAATGAAATAGCACTGGCAGTAGTTCTCAAGGTGTTTAAGAGCATAGCACAGTAGTGGTAACACTGGCATGTCTCTTGTGAATGCAACAGTGTGGAAATATGTATAGTATTGGAGGAGCATTTTTTGGGCTTAATTAAAGCAAACAATGGACAGGTAAAAGCAATCAGTAATCAGAGGATTGGAAACAAGAAGGTGCAGTGTGTGTGTGTGTGTGTGTGTGTGTGTGTGTGTGTGTGTGTGTGTGTGTGTGTGTGTGTGTGTGTGTGTGTGTGTCTGGTAGTGGGCATGTTCCTTGGGCTGGGTGACATTAACTGCATACAAGAGAACTTGGACCTTAGACAGCAGAGTTTGGAAGTGGCCAGTACTCAGTCAACTGCAACAGTGGAACTCCAACTGCACCTACTTGATGGATAGAAAGCAATTTATTCTTGATTTGATATACGTCTCCGTATGTCAGTAACCAATGTCTGGGCAGCATTAGCCTTGTAGTCACAGAAATCAGGCATGTTCCTCATAAATGCCTGGATATTAGGAAGAAGTACACACTTTGCTACTGATTCTGAGAACAGACAGAAACATGCCCTGAAACATCTTTTATAGCTCATGGTTCATGTGTTTACCCTGAGTTGTAATTGCTCATGCCCTGAATCCATCTTATTTATTTATTTATAAATTAATTTATATGCCTTTTATATTTATATATTTTTATATGTTTTATATACTTTCCAGGAAAGTGAATGTCAGGAAAGATGAGCAGAGATGGAGTTGAATGCAGGTAAAAGGTTTTAATGATGAAGAGGGGCAATCCAAAGGCATAGTCAGATAAGAAGCGGAGGTGATAACCAGCAAACGGAACAGGCCAAAGAGTAAATCCGGGAAAGAGGCAGAAAGAGATCAATAACCATGAAAGCAATAACAAATACTAATGCTCGGAATCGTAAGGCAGGCACATGAGCCTTCGCAATGACTGGCTGGATATAGAGAGATTATATAGGTGAGCTATTAAGAGACAACTAGTAACAGGTGAATCCAGTCAGGTGTTCTGGACTGAACTAGGGGCCTATGGGTAATGCAATGATTATTGGGCTGAGTCTGAGTGGAAAGTGTGACCCCTTTTGCCACCAGCAATGCCATGGAACTGCCAGGGCGATTACAATTCTCTTAATTGGAATGTAATGTATATCTCTATACTTTTACATTAGTGTTGAATATGAATATGTCTGAATATAAATCCCTGTCCATGTATTGTCTATTATCTAATGCGTGACTTTATCAAAAAAAATCTTTTAATTTAAAACTTAAGGTTTTAATCTTCTGTGAACTGCTATTGGCTTTCTTGCCTTAAGGATATATTGCACAATTGAACTTAAACTTTCATAGGCTTAACCTTAACAGATTTGATTATTTGTGAGTTTACCATCGATAATTAAATAGTAATTTTCTTTTGGAGTTTTGCAGCCTACTACGGAAAAACACAGATTACACATATAGACTAATAAATAATAATAATTCATTTTATTTATAAAGAAAAAAAATGTATTTAAAAAGCAGCTTTCAAGGGCTCAAGGATGCTTTGCAATAGAAGACAATTAATAATATTAGTAGAAAAGCAATTAACAATATTTGTAATGGTCCGAGTGCTGCAGGATGTGGAACAGACTCCCTCGACTTTGTGAAACATTTGATGACATTAAACATTAATGACATTGGTAATGACACTGAACATGAACACAAACAGTTAAACATCAACAATGAAGACTATCTAAACATCAACGTAACAGAAGCAAATGACATTGACATAAACATTAACATTAACAATGACCAACGCCGAGGCACGCAGTGACAGAGGTATAAATAGACACACACTCGATGGTAAACCCCTGTGCAGGTGCATGCCATCACGGAGGGCATGGCCACAAACAAGGGTGAACCCCCCCTGCACGTGAGGGGAAGCGTCCTGTGACAGAACCCCCTCCCAAGGGGTGCGGCTCCCGACGCATCCATCCCAGGACTGCGAGCCCCAGGCCGCCGTGTACAAACACATACACATGACACAGCAATGCCCGGTGCCCACCCAACACAAGGCAGGCTCCAGACTTGCTGGCGAGTCCACTGAAGGGAAGGGACTGGGGCTTCAGCCCTGCCCACCGGAGATCCCGCTGGCTCCACCCAACCTCCCTCTTTATGGTCGTTGTGGGGCACATATGTCCTCCTCAGCCCAGGCTCGGTAGCCTCAGGCCCCCCCGCCCAATAAATTCCTGGGGGTGTTCTCCTCCATCTCCAGAGTGGATGCAGACATGGTCGCAGTCCTCTCCCCAATATCCTGGCAGCAGTGCAGGGGGTGCCTACGCACCTCCCGCTAAGAAGTCCATCCTTGGCCGAGGGAGCTGGCATCCTGTGGTGGTTGGTCATTCTGTATCGGTGCTGCTGGCACAAGTGCCGCAGGGCGAGGTGCAGGATGCACAGACTCCCTGTGCGTCGTGTAACATTTAATGACATAAAACACATACAATAAGGGTGGCACTCACACTCAACACTAACAGAAAACATAACTGTACACTTAACGTTAAACATGTATCAGTGTTCTATTATTAGTCAGTTACACAGAAACAACATTACAGATAGAATACTCAGGATTGAAACATAACTAGCGACAATGACCAACAAAGTAAGCACACATGGACTGGGGTTTAAATAGACATGAGACATTTAACATTAAACCCTGCGCATGTGTGTGCAATCCCGAGGGGTGTGGTTACTTCACAAACAGTACATGTGGCGGGCTGTACCACGTGACTTAAGGGCGAGGAGTCTGTGATAATATTAGGAAAACGCAATTAACAACATTATGAGAAACAGTAAAACCTGTACAATCAAAAAAACACCCCAGGTGGAAAAACACTGAATGTAAATGTGACAAGGGGAGGCAAGGCAGGATGCACAACTAACCATGTTGCACACACAGATGTTCATTTAGCACCCAATGAGCACAAAGAAGCACACAGTTTATGTGGGGTTAAACACTGACAAATACCAACGACTAAACAGGACTTTATATACATACACGGTAACAACGTAAAATGAGGAGCAGGTGTGACACATGGGAGGGATGTGGCCACGAACATACACATGACATCACACAAACATAGGGAGGAGTCTAGGAGGAGGGGGCCGTGCCGTGACAGTAAAGAAATTATAGAATGCAGAAAATGTAAGTCATAAATGCATGACATATGTATAATTGATCCATTTTATTGTTTACTACTATAACATATCCACAAATGTATTATCAAAAGTAACATTTTGTAAACAGGGCACTAAAGAACTGTGGATTATGCACTATGCTCGGGGATGCCATGCTCTTTATTCTAAATATGGTTAACTGTAATCAGAGTTAAGTGTCAGCTATACTATACTACACTATACTATACTATACTATACCACATATTATTGAATGGAAATATAAATGTAATTAAGCTGTAATTTCATTACAGTTATGTTTACTTTGCATTGCCAAATATCTTTTAAAATATACTACTGATTTCCCCATGCTTTTAAAAACACAACACAAGGCATAGTTTTTCAGAACTGCACAGCATTTTCAAGTGTCAACATTAGTCTATGATATCTATCATGCTTGACAAGCTCATGAATAAATATGTCAGTGAAATTAATAATACTTAATAATAATAACACATATCACTATAAACATTATCACAAGCATTCACATTACAAGTCTTCAATACGCAGTAAGTTTTAGTGTTAGATTTCAGCAATGCTAATGGCTAACATTTCAAAATAATTGTCCAATTGATGCTGTGTTACATGAGTGTTCCCATACCGTCTGTTGTTTTGTCTTGTTCTATGTTTCATTCAGTTTTGTTTTGAGAGTGTGAATAAACAATCATCTGCATAGAGACTTGCACCTCTATCCTGCCTCTCTTCTCACAGAATCATGGACCTATGAAGGATGCAGCAAGTCTCAATGAAAGGAGAGAGGTTTTGGATGGATCACTAGCAGGAGTGAGCTTTTGGATGGTTCATCCTGAGGACACAAGGCAGGTGTGTGAGGGGAGGAAGCATGCTACACATAGGTTGGTTGATATGATCGACCTGCTGCTCAGAAGGGACTTTACTAGCTGGGAGATGGCCAGCTGGCCTGTCTGACTGAGGACATATCAGTAGTCTTATCAATACTCTTATCAGCACCCTTGGATGAGGAGGTCAGAGAGGCTGGGTTTTCACTCTGCCCTCCTTTTCTGGCTCTTAGCCCATCTCAGCCCATCGGGCCCCCAGACCCAGGGTTCCCCACCCATGTATGTGACATGCTGGGAGCTGTGCCTTTAGGGGAGGGGTACTGTAATGGCTCCTCCCCTTCTCCCTCACATGATGCTACATCCTCCTCCTGTTATTTCTGCCTGGATTCACCTGACCCTCTTACTGTAATGAGTGTGTGTGTGTGTAAGCAGTGGTTTTCCATGATTGTCTTGGCAGTGTCTGCAGTGTTGGAAACACTGCATTTTTCCTCCTGTCTGCTGTGTTATGTGAGTGTTCCCATACTGTGTGTTGTTTTGTTTTGTCCTCTGTTTCATTCAGTTCAGTTCTGAGTGTGTGAATGCATGATCATCTGCACAGACACTCGTGCCTGTATCCTGCCTCTCTTCTCAGACACCCCTGTAAGTGTTTACTGGTGTTTATGTAATTTGGATATTCAATTAGTTAAAAATTATCAGAGAACAAATCAGTCAGTGAAATCACAGAACCCAACTAAACTATTAATTTGGAAATGGGCAACACTAGTTTTTTCACCTTAATTTTGTAACTAGATAAATTCAAACACAGAAATATGTAGGTTTCTGTCTGATCTTTGAGATGCTGGACACATTACTACAGGTTATAGCCTGAATGAATGACAATCATTCTTATTCTAATCTCAGTTGAACGTATTCTACCAGTGAGGGGACTATATAAGGAATGTTAGATTCATTCCAGAGCTAAGGTACACACCACACTTGTAGAGAACAATATTTCACACATTTGGCAGATGCTTTTATGCAGAGTGATTTACAATTTCAAGCATATCACAGAGGTTGGCAAATGTAATGTTAGGATTCTTGCACAAGACTCTTATTAGTATACTACAGAGCACATAGAGTATACCTCTCCCCTACAGGAGAGGCAGTATTGTTACCCACTACCCAAATTACCATTTACTGCTTTCATTATTTTGGTTTGAAAATAATCTAGAATTATCTAGAATTTGAAAATAAATTGACGAAAGATTAATTAAACAGTTTCATATTAGGGTATTCCCCTAGAAATGTGAAGAGTACAGAAAGGAACCATGAAATTTTGCTTTCCACAACAGGGCCAAGGGTTAGAGTTAGGTTTATGAACTAGACTGCAGCCAAACCAAATGCCTTCACACCAACACTATCATCATCACACTACTGAATAAACACTCTGGGGAATACCATGTACAGTACATGAGGAATATAGAAGGTTTATAAACTTTGAGGCCACAGTGTTATCATGAGCTTCATGTAGTGATAGATGAAATTTATTAGCATAACCTGTTTGGTAGAAATTTATTATAATCTCATTTTCTATAATCTGAGGGGATATAATTCTTCAGGAGATCTAAAACCATTTCTCTCTAAAAACAAACAAACAAACAAAAACCCTCTGTTCAACTGACCTGACATGTTTTCAGCAGGGATTTTGATCAGGAGATATACAGGGCTCTTGCAAAAGTGTTTTTTGGCTTTAATCTTCTCACAAATGCAGCTAAATTATATTCTAAAAAGTCCTGATGCATGATGTGTCAATAATGTCATGTGTCCTAAAAAGGCTCTCCTTAGCCTCAAAGCAAAACATCACATCACATAATCATCATAATGTACAGAGCAAATCAGTGTCTTTTGCGTCATGGCATTTTTTGTGCAAACGCGTCCTTGGTGTGTGTGTCCAAAAAGCACAGTTTTACTCTTTTTAAAATAGACACCCAGTCACACTGACCAGGCTGCAGGCACTTTTGCAGGCAGCTTTGTACTTTAGTAAGTTAAACATAGTTGCTGGTAAAATACTCAACTCATGGTAATTTGCCTTCTATGAATTGGTGATCATTTTTGCATCTCACAGGGTATATGTATCATTTTCAAACTCTAACTGATTTAAATTTCTTTATCCCCTCAATAGTAGGGATTTTCAGGTCTTCATATTCATTTCCTTCCTCTCCTTTTTGTATTTCTTTGTAATTATAGTTTGTCAGTGTATTATAAAAATGCATATATATGAACAACAATAACAAAAAATATTAATCACACTGAACTGAATTAAAGGGTTCCAATAATTTTGGATAGTGTTTGTATATGAACTGTCCTATGGATTGTCCTATAGCCATATATTATATGAATATGCACAGTCATATCAGAATATTATAACCAGCCATAGTTCCTCAGCCTAGGACCTCACAGATGCGACATGACAGGGTTTGCTGCATGTATAAATAAGTGAACACATCAGTCAGTTGTAGCAGAGTGTAAAAGGAGACAGTTGTAGAACACAGTTCTAGAGACAGTGTAGTGAACATGTAAATTGTAATGAACACAGGAGCAATGAGGAAAATGTCAGGGATCACTGCTGAGTGAACACTGTTACATCTGGTCTGTGAAGCAGGCTGCTCCCACCTCCCCCCCATGTCCCTGCTGTAGCCCACCACACCACCACCCCAGCCAACTACTTCTCCTCTGCCCTTAAAGGACATTCTCTTGTGGAATGGGTCTCGGATATACGCACACCTTGGGGCAAGACCTCCAGAAAGTTGAACTAAACATTAATTGCTTTTTTTTCCCCTTTTTTATTTATTTTTCTCTTTAAATTGTTATTATTGTGGTGAACATTGTCAGCCAGAGGAGGATGGGCCTCTCCTTTGAATGTTGGTTCCTGGGATGATCTTGGACCACTAATACCACTGCATGAGTCTCTAATGCCAGCAGGTACATGGCAATCCTAGCAGATCATGTGCACCTGTACATGTGGACATTTTACCCTGATTGTAATGGTACCTATCGACAGGATAACACCTCACCTCACAGTGCAAGGGTGGTTCATGAGTAGTTTCAGGAGCACGACAGTCACTGTGGTGTCCTTCCCTGGCCGGCTAACTCACCCAATCTCAAACCAATGGAGAACATCCGGGAACACTTGGCTCACCAGATTCATCGTGATGACCCACAGCCACACAATCTGAGGGACCTCAGTGCTCTGCTGTAGCTAGAATATGCCTCCAGATACCTTCCATCACCTAATACAGTCCATGCCACGGCGTCTCACTAGTGTCATCTAAGCAAAGGGTGGTTATTCCCAGTATTAGGTAAGTGTCATAATATTCTGATATTACTGTGTATTTCAAGTTAACCTACTTTTGTTTAAGGAGTACAGAACACTGGAGAAGAACATTTCAATAAATATATATATTTTATAACCAGTCATATATAATATTACTTTTCATATCCAGTCACAAATAGAAAAATATTTAAATAAATACATTTATATGTTCTATAATCAATCATGGATAAATAATACATTTTATATTTTTTGATTGTTTATATGATATGATAGAGTTGGGTTTGGGATTCTTTACCCTGAAAATGGTGGTGATGATGCTAATATCTAATATGATATGATTATAATACTGTCACGGTTAGTCCTCCCAGCTTCCATATGTTCCATGTTTTAACTGGCTTGTCTTTAGTTCCATGCCATAGTTTCGTTTTCTCCGCCCCTCATTTAATTGCTCACACCTGTCCTTCATTATACCTTGTTAAGTTCATGTCTTTAAACCCTGTCTGATTCTCTGTGTTTTTGCTGTTCATTGTGTTTGGTGGATGTATGAAAGCCCATCTGTGTTTCAAAGCCTGCATTTATGTTAGCCTGTTTTGTTATCCTAGCCTATGTTATAGCCTGCTTCCCTTGTTCTTGTTTGCCTTTGTGTGTTTTTGTTTGTTGTCATGTATTCTTGGAATATTTATGTTGGGTCTATGACCCTGGACTACCCTAAAGACTCTGAATCTGGATTTTCCCCTAATAAATCTCGCTCTTCTTCGCACATGTGTCTGCCTCTTTACTGCTCAGCATAACAAATACATAATATGATATGATCATAATGTCTATGATATGATCATAATACATAATATGATATGATAATGTAATTATTCAATGTGCTGTACAGCAATGCACTTTTGTTTACTGGAGGACTCATTTTCATCTTCTCTATTTATACTGTCCTCTTGTCTCTCCATACAAATGTCCTTGTTCTTTCTATGAGGGGAAAGAACAAGGTCATTTGCACGAAGGGTGCGACCTCTAAATCACCTCAGGATCTCAGTGCAAATCAAACTCTTCTGTCTTATTAAAGCCTCTTTGCCCCCGTCTGTGTATTTACAGCCAACACTGCAATCCACATTATAAGCAGTTTCTCCTGCTACTAGGATATCTGGCAGTGACTCCACACCAGCAGGGTCAATTAAGTGTTTACCACTACTGAATCATTGTGTGTGTAGAGCTTGATACTTAGACAATCCATCATCTGTCTCTTGGCATTAGGATATGTAAAAATGACAGCAAAGCATTAATATAGATGACCTGTAGGACTGTGCGCGTCTTTGTTCATACTGTATGGATTGTGCTGCCACAGATATCAGACGGGGTGATGATTAAGTTGCATAGTGAGGGTACTGGCTACATGAGCTGGCAGAGGAGCTGCAAATTGCTGCCTTGATTGATCCTAGGGTTAGGTTTAGGGTTATGGTTATGATTAGGATTAGGATTTAGTTAGCACTAAACCTAACTCTTGATTGATCCTAGATGCCAAGTGAGGGATGGCCTGTTGTCATCTCTTGGCCAGTGTCAGGAGGATTTACTTACTGACTTGTTTAATCTACAATCTCATCTAAACCTTTAAATATGTTGTAGTTACTGAACTATTGTGTCACACATTCCTAAGTAGCTAAAGTCTCTGTATGCATCCATCACCATGGGTGTGTTTAGAATCATCACATATGACAAAAATAAATTAAACATAATAGTAAATACAGTGAAATTAAGCCATCATATAATTATGCATTTAAAAGATGTGAAAATGTAGTGGACCTCTGTTGTAAAATTGTAAAAACAATTTTAGCTTCTGTATACCAGTGCTGACACATATAACCTTTTTTGAAGCTTAATGCTTTCTACAGAGATACCTGTCACACTTCACTTGGAATACTTCAATGGTGTATGCATAACAAATCACAACCATAACTAGACTTAATTTACTTTCTAATTGAAAACAAGTACAGATGATTCAACATTCATCTGTAATTCAGAACATTCAAGGTAATGTTAAAGTGGCTATTTATCAAATGCTTGATTTTAGAGTTAAAGACAGGGTAAATGACCACCCCTAGACTTACATGGAGCGCAAGCTTGACATTGCAAAATTATTTATGTAACTATAATATTGCTTATTTACTGTGGTTACATAATAATTGGATTGTTGATTTTATTATGCTTGATTATTTTTAATACTCTGCCTTGATCACTATGAGTAGTGATGTATTGTATATGTCATTGAACATTATCTTCTCCATAGCTCCCCTCAACTGCTTCATCTATAACTGCAACTTCCACCTGCATGAACTCTTCACCAGTATACTCTGGTTCAAATAAGTACCTGTTTACTTCCTCTGAACTGAAATGAAAGCATGTCTATCACATCTTCAGACAGGTTTGTTTATATGCATTTGTAAAATATTCCAAATGTCTTGTAACAAAGGAAGCTACTCCTGTAAATACAGGGGCTGCCACTGCACCTGAAAGAGTTGAAGCTTAACTAAAGTGGTTTTTATTGTTATGAAGGGAGCTGCCACAGTATCTACATGGGCTGCCACATAATTAAGGAGACTGCCACTGTAACTAAGGGGGCTGCCTCTGTAACAAGCAGGTAACTTGAAGTACTAAACATAAATAATGATTCAATTAAAGCTAATGAATTACTCTAAAATAGCTTGAGGATCTGATATTGATAAAGTATTTTTGTGCTCATGGTTGTAAATTTGTACCATTTTTGTAACCACAGACCAAGGGCTGTTCTTTCAGTATTTTGCATTCAGTTCAATTCAGTTGTACAGTGATTTCTATGACATGCACACATTTTAAAAATATGGTGATTACTAAAATTTATCTTGATTAAATTAATTTTCTTTTGTTCTTAGCTGATGGTAAATCACAGATTTACCTTTTCATTTTCCTAAGTTGTCTGCCCAGAGAAGATGTGGGATCTTGTTGCTGGCCACACTCCAAAAGTAATGGAAAGTTATTAGATTATGTTAGTATAACATAATAATACTAGGGAATAGGTTATAAACACATTTTAATAGGTAGCCATTAATCTATAATCTAACACAGTCACCAAACGTTATGATGAATTTGATATTTAACTAATTTTATTAGCATATGTTATCATAAGTGTGTGTGTTATAATGACTAACGTTTCCTGCTTGATTACACATGTATGTTTATAAGCAAAAAGTGTTGCTCATTTACCCCACTGAAGCTCTTTTCATTACTTCAAATCTGCACAACAGTCAAATTAATCCCCAGGAAGGTTCTTCATCAGGAGAAGAGTGCTGCAGTACTAGATTAGTATCTTATTAGATTCTAAACATCATTTTACTTTTTGGATGTGTGTGTGTGTGTGTGTGTGTGTGTGTGTGTGTGTGTGTGTGTGTGCAAGCAATGGTGTGCACATTGGTAAAGTTGCCAACTTATTTTTAAAGGTCCTCTTCCTTATTTTGTTAGATTAATTTTTGATAGGCTAGAAATTCTAGAAGGAGGTCATGGCCAGAAGGTGGCCCCTGAGGTCAAGGTGAGGTCAGAATTAGTTGGTCATCACTTTATTAGCATGGTGAGGGGCACATGCAGTGGGGGGATACATGCCAGTTGGATCCAGAAAGAAATCTTGTGCCACCCTAATGAAGCAGTCCTGCAGAAGGAGTGAGTGTCCTGGCCAAACACAGGTGAGAATATGCACATGTCAAAACAAAGATTATATTGTACGCACGTCCCGACACAGAGATTACAGGGTGGTCACAACGCAATCCAAGACTGGCAGGAAGGTTATTTCACAGTTTGGGGGCATAACAAAAAGTTACTATTGTTTATTATAATGAGCATGGATACCTAGTAATCAAAGTAGGCTTGTCAGATTACAATAGGACATAATCACTCACATACTGCAGGGCAAGTCTACTGAGAGCTCTTTGGATCAGTAGTAATATAGTGTAATTGTGGAATTTAACTGACAACCAATGTAGGCAAGGGATAAAGTGGTCAATCTTTCAGGCTGTAATAAGAACATGTTTGATCTTTAGATTATGCAGATTAGCACAGCCTTTTGGGGATTATTACTTTGAAGCTCTTTATCCAAACGTCTATGTAAACTGGAAATGAGACATTTTACACTCTAACAGGCCAATTCAGTTGTTTCCAACTAAGTCTGCTGTGATACTATTTGTTTGTGCTTCTGAAAGCATTGTCTGTAGCACGTCCAACACAGGAGAGACAGGGTAATATTTTCCAGGCCTATAAAGTTTGCCATTCCATATGGTATTATTAATCTTGACAGTATTTTTGCACTTTATACAAGCACTTCAGAGCAGCAGCATAATAAAACTTGTGCGTATACATTTTACAGCATTTAGCTGACGCCTTCATCCAAAGCAACATACAATTATGACTGAAAGTAATTGAGGATTAAGGGCCTGGTACAGAGGCAACCTGGTGGTGGGGCTTGAACTGGCAACTGTGGGGTTATTAGGAGAGTACCTTAACCACCAAGATACCACTACCCAAGCTACTGCTGGATCAGGAAAGGATTAGATTTAAGCAAGGACAGAATATTTAGTTACTCAAGCACACCCATGCCATTGTCTAGGGTACTGTAATGGAGATTATTTGCCCCCACTTTAAAGTAACATCAATTTATTCTTATGCTTAATTAGAAGTCATTTAACATGTAGGACTGACCTCACTTTTATCTGAATGGATTTGGAGGCTGAGAGATGGAGGTTGTACAATAAGTGCTGAGCATAAAAATGTAAAATCTCTTCAATATAAGTGTTTTGCTTTCAAATAATATTTAAATTATTTATTCACTGTATTAATCAGTTAATTAGCAAATATTTAATCTTTTTGTGTCTGGCACCATTGGTTTTAACACATGTAGCCAGGCATACTTGCTGAGCTGGACATGTAGCCATGTGGGGATAGTGTGCCCTTTTTATTTACTCGCTTTGAAGTGATATAATGCCAAACACAAAGAGCACCTCTAAGGACTCAGTCTCATTGAGGGACTTAGTATGAAATGAAAGGAAATAAAAATAAAGCAAAAGAAAAATAGAGGGAAAAAAACCTAGGTGGGTAGTCCAGGGTCCTGTTGGAAACATGGCTTGGGAGGCATGGGTTGCACAGGTGATATGATGTCTGGGAGTGTGCTTGGGTAGCGGTTGGTCCTTTCCCTGGCTTGGTGTCTGTTATGGAGCCTGCTATCCTTGGGGAGAGAGGGACAAAGGTTAGTCCACATCATGCTCACTGTCATGGTTTCAGCACCTTGTCCAGCTCTGGCGGATTCAGGTTGGTGGACTCGGGGCTGGCAGACTAGGGGCTCGTGCAAACTTTCAAATCCAGAGGGCAACACAGCAGAAATTGGGAGTCCAGTGTAGGAGAAAAACCATTGTCCTTTGGCCTGCTAAAGTTACTTGACTCACTCAAGAGAGTCCTCCATGGGGCTGAACTGTGTAGCTTTAGTTGCTTATGACTGTGTTGCTCCATGTTTTATTTTGAATATTTCATAGGGCATCTTTAGACAGCAAATAGCATCTTTTTGCAATAGTAACATTTTCTGGGACACCCAAAAAGCAACCCTGCATCCTAAGTAACTTTCTTCACATTGCAAGTCTATTAAAGATTAGGTCAATAAGCCATTTATATACCAAACTACCAATATTAGTAATTAATGAGGACTGTTTGAGGTGTATTTTCATGCCAGTGAGGAACAAATGTAAAATCAAATTTGACTTCAATTAACAGGACTTCCCTGTGGTTGCAAAAGATAATAACAATGTCTAGTTGGTAGGTATTTTCAGTCATTCAGGCTTGATTATGTGCGTATTATTAGATTTGGATGGTGTGTGTTCCTAAACTAAACTCCTGCATGGGCACTAAGACGATTTCTATCAGTCCTTTGAATACTGAGGATCTAACTGTGCCCCAGCCCCAGATTTCTACAAGCTGACCACCTACATAATATGGTTATTGGTAAAATATTACAAAAATGTGACTCCAGACCCTTAATAAGACTCAGCAGTGAGTAAAAATACAAAATGATTAATACTGTGGAATTACAATCAAATATACAATTTACAAAAACTACAATATTAATAAATAGACATGATTATGATGTTATCTGTATATCTTGGATTACAGGTGGATGTAGGTGTGTCTGTCTGATCCTTCATGGTTTATGGTTGTTTTATGTTGCAGTTTGTAGGATTTTTCCATACAGTTTATTCCTATCTGCACCAATTAAAGCTAATTAACCAATCAACTTTAAACATCATTACAGTATAATAAGCTCAGTACATGGGATATTGTTGTAGAAGTAGGAGTTAAGGTTAACCCTAGTAGGGATCTCTTAGTTATACAAGGACACTCCCTCTTTTTCTCACACTTTCTGTAAGGTGGGCACAAACCCAGGTCAGCTAGGTGACAACGCCAATAGCCTACTGGGTGAGCAACCACGCTCTAACAACAGTGGGCCCGTGTGCAGAACAGTTAGATCTTGGATCAGGTAAAACAAAAGGAAAAAACTAAACACCATGGAAAAGGGGAGAACAAAGGACACCACGGGAAGAAATGGCATTTCCATTGTAAGTAAATGCACACATGAATGAGTGCATGAGAGAAACAACGACACAGAGATGTACCTCTGTTAGGGTTAGGTTGATACACACCCCAACCCTTTGATCTAATGTCATTAGTCAGTTGGACTTTTTGACTTTTGCTTCCTTGCTTGTAATTTAGTCTAAGCCAAGAAATTGGTAAACAGATTGAAACATATAACACTGCACCGAATATTTTGTCGATGACTTATCCATGTCAAAACATAGGTGCTTAATGCTGAGCACACAGATATGCTAATATTATTACACAAGATGTTTTTCTTGGGAGAAAATAAAACAGGAGATTTTTTTAAATCCAGAACTGCTCAGAGAACCAAAGCTAACAAGCTTGTCAGGACAGTGCCCTGGTCATGCAGCCCATGAACAGATGGGAAGGATGGTAACTGCAATGTTAGCAGGAAGTTCAAAGAGAGTGAGCGGCAGTGTGTGTGCTCGTGTGTGTGTGTGAGTGTGTCCTGCTGATGCAAATTTGCAGGCAGCAATAAATGTGTCACATCTTGAGGGAGTCTACCTTGAGGCAGTCCACCCTTAGGCAGTCCACCTTGATGAGGGCCTTGAAGATCATGCTGACATCAGGGAGTGCTGTACTCCACCCTGCCACACCCGCATGACTGGAGTGTGGAGTCCATAGCTGATTAAGGATAGCAGCTCCAAATTAACTTCAACATAATTGATTTGGTCATTTCACATTTGATGATGCGCTGAGTGAAGGTAAGGAAAAACAAAACTGAAAAATGAGGCAACTCTATTGTCATATTCTACACTGACAGCATAGAATACTTAAAGCAGAGCCACACAATCATTATTTGACAGTTACATGTGTGTATGTAAATGCACATGCAAATGAATGAATTTGCCTTCACAGAAGCTGTGCTTTGATTTGATTAAATTGAGAGGAGAAATGTAACTTCATAAGGGGTTAAATTAGAATAAACCTTGTGCGCATACTACAGCGGGAAGGCTGAAGGGAATGCTTGGGGACTTTAATTTTGTGCTGTAAATCACATCTTTTTATTTTGTGATAGGGAGAGACAGTCTGTTGTCTCTTTTCAAATGCATCACTTATTTTAAGAAAGTGTCATTAGTGCTGTATTAATTACATAATTATGTGGCACAGAATTCTAATGAAGAAGGACCAAGTCACTCAGCTGTTTCCACTGAAAAATGATAACTGGTATCATCAGTCCATTTTTTTTAATGATGGATGGGGCAATTTAGTTCTAATTAAAACTTATTCTTAGGGCAAACGTGTGTGCAAATTTTAGACAGTGTTTCTCTTTCACTTTGTTTCTATCTCTCTTGCTCTCTCATTTTCACACTCTCTACTAGAAATTTTTAGCATTGTTATTGAGCAAATGCTTATTTTACACTAACATCAGTCTGGAACTCTGGAGCTAATGAGTCTGAGACTTAAAGGGTGGTAACTTTAATTAACCGATTCATTTGTACTATAATTGCATCTTAATTAGCCCCAATGTGAAGGAGGTGGGGAACGCCAGTTTGACCTCGACTCCTTTGATCCTAGTTCCTTATGTTCTCATTACAGAGGGCAGGTTCACCACCAGCTTTGAAATGCATTGTCAAACTGGAAACTGTCATTCCTTCATATCTTTAATGGCACTTTGAGGGCTATAGCAATAAATTCAGAGCTGCTCTTGTGCTGAAAACTTCTAATTTTCCTGTCATTGACATGCAATTTATGCATGCAGATAAGTGATAAAGACTACATACAAGTAGTACATACAGCCCACATGCACATACACACTGACACACAGTTGCACATACATGCATAGACATGCCCACATCTGCACACAGACACGCACACATCCCCACAACCACCCACCCACATATTTTGCCAATATTCTGAAACAAAAATGGAAATAAAAATAAATAGACAAGATTCACATCTCTATAGCCCAAATAAGTTCCAACAGGACACAGGAGGGGAGGAGCTGGGCTGTAAATGCTTTGGTACTCACCTTGTAAGTTAAGTTATAGCTAAGATAGCTATTGGTATTTGGTATTTCTTATTTTGTTTTTATTTGGGTATTCAAATTTCTTGCCAATAATTATTTAAAAAAAAAAAAAAGTTTCCAAGAGTTTTACAAGCTCAAAGATAGAAGTTTGGAACCTGTGATCGTGGACTGCTTGTCATTGATTGTGCTCATTAACATTTTGAAAAGAAGTGCATGTTTAACAATATATATAACATATTTATAACATACATCTATAGCAAACATACATATAATAATAATAATAATAATAATAATAATAATAATAATAAATTGCTTTTATATAGTGCTTTTCAAGGACGCAAAGACGCTTGTATATATGTATATAATACACTGGGGCTGCACCTAACAATTATTTTGTTTTCAATTAATCCAGTTATTATTTAATCATTAATTAAATTAGTTAACCTAATTTATTGATTAGTCTCAAAATTATTTATTACTCAATTAATATAACAACTTACCTAGAATAAATATCAAAAACTTGTCTCATTAATATTTCAAGTATCTCTTAAAAAGAATTAAGAATAAAAAAAATGTGATGAGGACAAGCAGGATGCAAACAAGCATCAAGGCTTTAAAAAAATGGTTTAAATAAATGGAAAGTAAAAACAAATTAATACAAACAACAGACAAAGCAGTCCATAATACTAAAGCATGTGGAGATAAACAGACAAAACACATGAAAATTCACAGGAGTGTTTACTATTACTCACAGACAGCGAAACACAAACACAAACAACCAGCAACCAAAAGATGAAACAAAGGGGAATATACACACAAACTAATGACTACGGAAACTAGACACAGGAGAGGATGTTAACAAAGGGATGTGGCGACAGGAGGGATAAGTATACATTTGGAACTAAAAAATGGTTATTTATGTTTTTTTTATGCAGTTAAGATAATCATTGACATTGTATTTTTGCAACTCTATGGGACATAGAAAATAAACAAAATGATTTACAGACAAAAAGACAACAGTCACAATATTAGTTTAAGCCATTTTCAAACTCATACACGCCTGTTTTACTAGGAAATATAAAACGACTGTCACGATTGGCCACCCTCCTAGCATCCATGTCTCCATGGTTTCCCTGTCTTGTGTCTTTGTTTTTTGTTTTGCTTTCCATTCCTTAGTTTTGTTTTCTCCACCCCTTATGATTTGAACCTGTGTCTTGTTTAGTGTTGATTAGATCATGTATTTAAGCCCCGCTGTTGAATGCAGCAGCTGTGGCTCCTGAATTTTTCACCTGTCTCCTCTGCGTCCATGGACCTGCCTCCTGACTCGCAGGCTTCATTTTCCCTGCCCGTCCCTACCTGGCCTGTGTTTCCTCTTGCTGCTGTCCCGTAGTTCTGGCCCGTCCCGCCCCGGCCTGTGTTTCCTCTTGCTGCTGTCCCATAGTTCTGGCCCGTCCCGCCCCGGCCTGTGTTTCCTCTTGCTGCTGTCCCGTAGTTCTGGCCCGTCCCGCCCCGGCCTGTGTTTCCTCTTGCTGCTGTCCCGTAGTTCTGGCCCATCCCACCCCGGCCTGTGTGTCCTTTTTCCCGTGGGCCTCCCATGTCTCCTTTCTTGCCTGCTACTGCTGCCCTTTTGCTTTTGTCTTCTCCTTTGGCTGGTTTTGGTTTTGCCCCTTTTGTGTTGTCAGTCTTTGTGCCTGTTTTGGTTCCTGTGTCTCCCTTTGTTTTTGTCCCTGTGCCTGTGTCCTTTCCAGTGCCTGTGTCTGTTTTTGTCTCTGTGCCTGTTTTTGTCCCTGTGCCTGTGTCTTTTCCAGTGCCTGTGTCTGTTTTTGTCTCTGTGCCTGTTTTTGTCCCTGTGCCTGTGTCCTTTCCAGTGCCTGTGTCTGTTTTTGTTCCTGTCCCTTGATCCCTGGCCTGGTCTGTATTGCGTTTTAGTTTTCCTCTAACACTAACACTAACACTAACCCCTAACCCATATATAATTGTGGGAGAAGGTTTTTTGCTGCAGCTTGATCTCTGGGGGAATCCATACTTTGACTGGGCGCAGTCATTTGCTTAGTAACGATGCATGTTATATAAATGGGCATATTTATTTAACCGATTATGACAAAACCAACGTAAATGGTTACATGATAAATCACAGTTGTCATGGAACGCTCGTCTCTTCCGAGTCACGTGGTTTGGCCCGCCACGTGCAGTGGGAGGGCTGTTTTGTCTGTAACCATGTTTAAATGTATATAAACCCGTGTCAAAGTGTAAAGAGCATTGGTTATTGTTGACCTAATGTCTGAATGTAAAGTGTTTATTTGAAATGTATTCTTGTGTATCATGTTTGTTTAACGTTAACCGTTTCATGGTCCTTGTTTGTGATAAGTGTGAGTGCCGTTGTGTCATTTGTGTTAATAAATATTCATCCCAGTCGGTGGAGTCTGTGCATCCATCCTGCCCCTCGCCCTACGGCACTCGGGCTGCCACACGTTATAACGGTTAATGTAATTTCAATCCTTATCTTAGATTCTTAGGCTACAGTACAAAAATAATAAATTATTTATTTATATAAATGTATATTAAAATTATATGCTCTAAGATTCAGTGATAATTATACAAGAATTGTTCAGGAACAAATAACAAACACATACATGCATCCACTGATATAATAGCATTTTTTCTCCCTTTCTATTCACATTATCTTTTAATATACTTCTGTAAGGTGTGAATGTGTCACGGTTGGCCGGTCATGCAGCAGGAGGGACACGCCCACTACTGCTTAGGCGCACACCACGTACCTGACCCGCTCCCAATCATCCATCTGTTAATTGTGTTCACCTGTTCCTTGTTTTCGTTCACCACTGCTTAAACCCACAGGTCCTGGAAAGTAGTGCTGCATATTAACGGACCATGGAGCTACGTTTTACTACATGGCACAACGGTATTTGGAGAGCATTTTTGTTTTTTCTCTTTTCATCAGTGCTTTCGGACTTTAAACATAGTATGGATAATAAAGAGTACTTACTCACAACCTCACCTCTCGTGTCCTCTGTGCTGCCCATGTCAAAGTATGGTTTTTATTGTATTCTAACATTCAGTGCAGCAATGTTTGTAAAGCACTGTAAGTTTTATTATCTGACATTTCTAAGCAGATTTATCTCACAGAGTTATTTGTGCTGTGGAATGGAACTACCAGCTCCCATATGGACTCAGGATTGAAAAGTTATGGCAGCTAGGAGCATGGATTGGTGCTTCCTCACAGGTATGGATTAGGTTAAAGCTTAACCCTAACCCTAGATGACTGCTGTTTATTTACATTTACAATTACAGCATTTAGCAGACGTGCTTATCCAGAGCGACTTAGAAAAGTGCTTTGTCATTTGCAGATAGAATACATCCTAGTACAGTATAGTAGGGTAGAGTCCAACATACCAATGAACTAGAATACTGTAGAATACAGGAATCAATGCTGATAGCTAGAAGTACAAAATACATAAGGTCTATCTTAAACAATGATAAGTGCAATAAACAATAAATGCTAGAGTTTGTTAAACAACATAAACAATACCCTACAATAAATTTATTTAATCCCTCTCTTTTATCTCTCCTCTCTTTACTATTTTTTTTTCTCTTTGCACAGTAAACTGCTGATGTCAGTACAAATCCTGGATCAACAAGAGCCCAGCAACAAAACTACAAATACCAGCAGGCACTTCCCCTAGATACTAATTGCTAACCTTCTAACAGCCATCAAGAGACAGGCTCATTGTACCTTCAAAACAACTGAAAGAGCCATGTTGTTTCAAAAGTTTATTTTGATAATGAAATACAAATATAACATATAGAGCATGCTGGCAATGGTTTAGCTAAAATGAGTTATGAATGTATATGTAGAGATTGTGGGTGTTATTCTATGTGCACAAAATGCCAGCCTAAAATACAGTTCATGGTGATGCCAGTGCAGGGTTTTCTTTGAGCGCTCAGATTCATGAATGAATCAGTTCATTGGTTCATGATTCTGGTTCATCTGGTTCCTTGTGTCTACTTTTTTTATGGTGGAAAAAGATTGAACCATTCAAGATTTTGGCACTGGTACTATGCCAGTGGAAAATTCAATCAGTGACTACATATAACACAAATTAAAAATCTAGCATTAGCTGAGTGCTTAATATCTGTGTCTCATCAAATCAGACCAAATCTGTTCATTGTGTTATTATACCACTGACATGAACCACTCAATCTGTAAGTGAAATCTTTGAATGCACACACTTTAGACTTTTAGTGTCAGCTTCTTAATTAAATATGGAAGTGGTTCTGCCTGCCTCCATCTTTGCTCCCAAATACTAATAATGCAGTGGCTTCATTAAGTGAAAATCTGGCTGTGTGGAGACTGGTACTAGTTTCTTTCCATCACGTAAAAGGGTCATGTACCTCGAAGAGATGTGGTTCTGTGGGTGTCCTCAAATTATGTAGACATTATCTCTTGAAGGGCTTAGGCAGAAAGGGATGATGTGTACAAAAGATGCTTATTATAGATATGTTTTCAGAAAGGCCCATGTTTAATGACACATGTCTTTTTCTTTTATTTTGTCTTATTTCATTCATAGCTTATGCATGCAGATACATGCATAACATTGCTTAATGCATTACATACTGCTTTAGTCCTATTTAAAGCTTTCAGTGCCATTTGCTTTAATGCTGTTTAATGCTTTAAATACTGCTTGAATGTTATTTAAATCTTTCTACATAGTAGTCCTTCTTCTATAGGCTATTGGAATATATTTGTCATTACTTTGTAATGTAACTTTGGGTAACCTAAAGGTGACAAAGTAATTAGACAAAGACAGAGGGTACAGTGGTAGCTCAGTGGCTAAGGTACTTGACTAGTAATCAGGCTACCAGTTCAAGTGTCCCCACCACCACTTTGCTGCTGTTGGGCCCCTGAGCAAGACCCTTAACCCTCAATTGCTCAAGTTGTGTTCAGTCAGAATTGTAAGTTGCTTTGGATAAAAGCATCAGGTAAATGTAAAAACACAAACATTTAGTTAAAGTGAAAATGGCCTACACCTTTTTGATGCCAGGTGCCAACCCCTGTGCACAAATGACACAAACTGTCAGTGAATTTGTTTACTCTTTACTTTTACACTTCATGGCATTGTTAAATTCATTACTTGGTATTGTACTGGAATCTACTTAACACACTGGTTCATTCCCTCTCTCTTCTGGGGTGAGAGAATTAACTCCTACAGAAGCCACATAAACTAATCTACACATCATCTCAAAGAACCTTAGTTTTCTTTGTATGTAGCATAAGATACAATATTTAGATTGCTAGAAATTCCTAATTTTTGTGTTAATAATGTGTTTGCTAATATGACTGTATATGTTTCTAAACAAGACTGTCTAATCAAATGATGCATACTGTACTTTCTACTTTCTAATGATAATTTTCGTTCATTATTAGTCTGTTGAATTTTAATGCCAGTTAAATAGTTACTGGCTATATCACAGAGCACTAGTAGTTTGTATTAAGTTTTATTGGGAAAGTTACTGAAACTGACTATGTCACCAACAGCCCCACCCAGATCAGAAATACTACAGCACGTAAAAAATACAACAACACATGAGAAATACTACAGCATGTCAGAAATACTACAGCACATCAGTCCATACAACAGCAAGCAGAGGCAGAGAGAGGCACAATAATGGGCTGTCTGATTTCCAATTTGAGTAACCTTAAAATATTCTTCCAGTTTTGCACTGTGACGTTGGTGGAACAGAAGGAGTGAGAGACATGGATAAAACAAAAGAGTCTCTAACTCTCGCGAGTTCATAAAGAACAAGCTGCAAGGCAGTGGTAAAAAAAGAAAACAGATACAGTTGAGAACGTAGGGCTGCACTGGATAATGATCCAATGATAGCTCGCATGGTCTGGCAATGTGCAGCACTGACGTAAGGCTTAAATAGTGAGAAGTAAAACAAGGAACAGATGTGAAACATTAATATGCTGGTGATTGTGACCAAGGACTGTTGAGAGTTGTTTATAGAGCAAGGTGACCTGCTTATCAGATGTTTCAGTCTCCCCTGCCGATGGAGTCCATTGTAGTCTCCCTCTAGCCTGCCCTTTGAGAAGACTAGTCAAGGGCAAAGCTATGGTGCTGAAGTTCCTAATAAACCTCCTATAAAAATGAGCAAACCCTAGGAATATCTGTAATTCCTTGATGGAAACTGGAATAGGCCAGTCTACTACTGCTGTAGCCTTCTACAGATCCATGGAGATCTTGCCAGGGGAGATAGCACTGCCCAAGAAGGTCAGGGATGTCCGATGGAATTCACGCTTCTCAGCCTTAACATAGACATGGAGTTGCCGGAGCCAGGCCAAAACAGCAGTGACGTGTTGGAGATGCTCTGATAGAGACTGGGAATAAATCAAAATGTCATCTATCATATCCCGGAATATCTAGTCCATGAATGCCTGGAATACTGAGGGACCAGTGGCCAAACCATAGGGCATAACCAGATACTCATAATGCCCCCAAGCTGTTATGAGTGCAGTCTTCCACTCATCCCCCTCCCTTATGCGAATCAAATTGTATGCACTCCTCAAGTCCAACTTTGTGAAAATAGTCGCTCCCTGCAATCTCTCATAGGTGATGGAGATCAAGGGTAGAGGGTAAGTATACTTCATTGTTACTTCATTTAGAGCCCTGTAATCTATGCAAGGAGAAACTTAAGAGTCTCCTGCACATAGTCCTCCATTGCCTTGTCCTCTAGTTGAGAGAGGGGGTACGGCTTAGCATAGGAAGTAGGGCTCCAGGAAGAAGATCTATTGCGCAGTCCCACCATCTGTGAGGAGGTAAAGTAGTAGCACGTGCTTTACTGATTACATCCCTGTAGTCTCTATAAGGAAGGGATACAGTTTGGATAATAGGTATGTTAGGACTCTCTACTGTGGTAGAGCGTAGTGGTAGACTTAGAGATAAGCAATCACTGTAACAATGTAAGCTTCATGACAACAGTTCAGCCCGAGATCAGGATATGTGCGGATCATTCACATAGACCTGAAGGTCCAATTAACTTGTGCCAATCTTTTTTTTCAGACACAAAAAGTGTCTTGATGAATGTTTAGATCAGATTTGACCTCAATGACAATATTGCTTATGAGAGATTTGCTAACTGATACGTAGTGTGGCTTATCATAAAGTGATGATTTCACTGTTCTTCCCAGTTATATGTACACATCTCAGCAAAGAAAGAAAACTGTCCCCTACTCTCTGATATTGTATATTATCTGTATAAACATACATGGTATAAAACCCTCCATGAATATCAGCGGGGAAGGGTGCCTCTGGTTCCTCACGTGTGAGATGTTTTTGATCCAGCCCAAGGATACATGAAAGGTTTCCATGAGTCGAAAGCGAATAGGGTTTGTTAGTCATCAAACAAATAGTTTTTCATGGCTTGGTAGTCTATTTTTAGATCAAGAGCTAAACTTTTTTATCTCCTTATTCATTTCCTTAACCATATGTTCTTTACTTTTATAACACCCTTGGTTCAAAAGACAAGTAAATATCACACTATTTTCTCCTTCTGTGACGTGTTTAACACTTTCCATGTCCAGCTCCTTCAGTGAGTACCAAGTATGAGGATACTGCACCTCTGTGAGTGCTACCTCCCAAGTTCCCACTAACTCTATAGGCTTCACAAATTTTGTTACATGCCTCCGGTTGGTGGGGTGGCAAAATCGTCAGGGCTGTAACAGTCCTAAGAGGAGTGTGTGTGTGTGTGTGTGTGTGTGTGTGAGACGCATATGTAAAATAGCCAAAGATGAGACCAACACCAGTAACCTCTGCATTTATCAATTTACTTGTACCAATAAAATCAATGGTGACAGAACATAGTAGTTCAAAGCATAAGAACAATTCTAGTGAGTGACCATAAAGTATGGGTGGATGTTGTGGACAGTTCCAAAGAAACAAAAATAATAAAACAGCTTCCGTGCCTACCGCATACCTTCCCTGATCTACAATTCAATGAAGTGGCACCCTCCTTTATTCTACCACATCTATACATTGAAATCACCTGTAACCATGTTACCTGATTTATCTGTCCACACCAAGAGATAGGGGAAACATAACAACAAATGAGTTAACATATCAGCAACCACATTATCCACACCCTTTTTGTGCTTAATCTCCAGATTATAATCCTGGATCAAAAAAGGCCAGTGCATCAATCGCTGGTTCTGGTTGTACATCCTGGATAAGAACACCAAAAGGATTGTGTATACCACAACAGGCAGATGTGTAGATGTGATGTAAACCTCAAAATGTTGTAGTGTTAAAAGCAATGCCAAGGTTTCTTTTTTGATTGTAGAGTATTTGAACTGATGCCCATTGAATTTACACAAGTAATAACACACAGGATGATCTATCCCCTTATCATCTTCCTGTAGAAGCACTGATCCAGCACCAAATGCACTAGCATCAACCTCCATCTTAAATGGCTGAGCAAAATTGGGAGCAACTAGCATTGGATTATTACTTAAAAGGGTTTTAATGCTGCTAAGAGCATGATCACACTCAAATAACCAGAGGAAAGATACCGAAGGACTAAGAAGCCTCGTTAGGGGCTCAACTATGGTAGAAAAGTTTCTACAAAATCCCCTATAATATCCAGCCATACCTCAGAATCAACGCAACTCACGACGTGTAGTTCAGACAGGATAATTCACTATAGCGGTTACTTTTGCATCTAGGGGTCTAACATAATCACCACCTACTTGTTTTTCCAAGTAGGTGATGGTTGCTTTCCCAAATTCACATTTAGCCAAATTTAAGGTCAAAGGTGCCTTCTCCAAACATTGAAAAAGAACATGCAAAGTCCGCATGACTGGACCAATCAGGTGAATACACAACTAAGTCATCCAAATAAGAGGAACAATCTGGCACATGACCCAAAACAGTATTAATTAGTCTCTGGAAAGTGGCAGGCACTGTATTTTTATCAAAAGGTTTCATCATTTTTGTCTGTACTGACTTTGTCTATACTGACTTTGTCTGCGCTTCCTGAACCAAATCCCTGACATATTCTACAACATGATGCGTTTTTTGCATCATATCAGTACCCATAAAAGATTCTTTCAAAAGTTTCAAGGGTCCCCATACTGTATGACAAAACAATTCAGAAGGACTGAAAGAAAGAGATTCTTGAATGGCTTCTTGGGCTGCAAACAAAACAAGAGGAACTCCCTCATTCCATGCTTTACCAGTCTCAAAACAATATTTACGAAGCATTGACTTTAAAGATTGATGTTCAAGGACACCCTGCGATTACGAATGATAAGGGATAGAAATAACATGCTTAACTTTTTTAAACTCTCCGTAACACGAGCAAAAAGTTTCAACTAAATTCAAACCATGATCAGTCTGGATAACTTTAGGCAAGCCAAACAGTAAAAAACTTCACTAAGGCTTGAACAATATTTGAAGTGATAATCCTACATAGTGGTATAGCCTCTGGAAAATGCATAGCAGCACACATGATGGTAAGCAGGAATTGATTTCCCAACTTTGATTTAGCCCAACACAATCCACCAGTACCAGTACAAAAGGTTCACCTATAACTGGTATAGGACACAACAGAGCTGGTGGAATAGGTTGATTAGGCTTACCAGTACTTTGGCAAGTATGACACGTACCACAATAAGTAACTATGTCTTTCATGGCAGGCCAAAAGAAGTGTTTTAAAACTCTTTAAAACTCTTTAACTTTTTAAAAAGGTTTTAGTAACACCCAAGTGACTACACCATGGACTAGCCTGAGCAAGATTTAAAATATACGGCTGATAATTTATAGGCACCATGATTTGGCACACATTGTTACATTCAGGTTCAACAACTGATTTCCACCTATGCATTAAAATTCCATCATCAAGAGAATACCCTACTTGCTTAGTACCCGTTTTGTCCTTGATACTTGGCTAAGTTATTATCTGCTTTTTGGGCTGCTGTAAGCTGAACACATCCCACAACACTTAAACTCTTGATTCTCAGCTTCATCTGGCTCACTCTTCTGTTCACACTCATTCAACTTAGCAGGGTTCAGCACTTTATCTTCTTCCATGTTCATACACAGAAAGGTATCAAACAAATCTAAATGACCCATTGCATGTGACTGAGCCCGTGTAAGCACACATTGCAGGAAAAACCTCCAGCTGTTCCCCGGTCCTATCAACAGGTGTATCTAGAATTTCTAAGTGAGGCAAAACCTTACCTTCTGCAATGTCATTATCCCAAATCAACTGTATTCCACCCACAGGCAATCGATCATGAACAGCAACCCTAAACTGACCTGACAGCAAATCACTAGTTAACTGAATAAAGTGCAAAGATGCTTTAACATATACCATTTCCAAACCCTGACATAAACCATGCGAACCACAATATGACAGATCTGAAAATGGTAAAACGGCCACTAAAACAAAAGATTGGGATGCCCCAGTATGTCTTAACATTTTAGCAGGTGAAAAATGATCTATGTCGGCCAAACGAACACCACCATCTAAAACGAAAGGCTTGTAGCTTGGCCCCAAGTCAACCTCTTTAGATAACATATCAACACCATTAGACTCTACCGGGCCCACTAATGCTATTCCTTTTCAAGCTTGGCTGTTTGACCCAGCACCATGATTACTTGGCACCAGACAGTTCACTGCAGTATGTCCCGGTCGATGACAATAACAACTCGCTAGCTTCCTGGGATCGTGCAGATATTCTATGTCATCTGCTCCAAGAATTTGTTTATGAGTGAGGACAAACTCATCAGCACAAATAGCTGCTTGCGCCACAGTAACAACTGTTCACTCATTTAAATATAGTACCACACACTTGGGAAGCCAAGATCAAAATGGCCAGCTGTTGCCAGTAACTCATCTTTCTTACACCTCATAAGAAGTGGTTAAGGTACTTGACATGTAATCAGAAGATTGTGGGTTCAAGCCCCACCACTGCCAAGTTGCCACTGTTGGGCCCCTGAGCAAAGCCCTTAACTCTCAGTTGCTCAAGTTGTAATCAGTTATAACTGTAAGTTGCTTTGGATAAAAGTGTCAGCTAAATGTCTTTGGAGTCATTGCTTGGTAGACTCATGTAGAATCCGCTCTCTTCCTTGGATAAAATAATATAATTTGATTTTAGAAACCCCTTTTAACCTTTCACAATGTTAAGGAGGTCCTCAGATGGATCCCAGGAGTTAAACTTATTGGGTCGTCCAGCCCACTTGACCAAGAACATCTTTTTTCAGTTCCTAGTTTTTTTCAGATAGAATCTATCCAATTTTTAAAGCTTTGTCTTTTTCCACTATGATCTTTTGCAGCTCCTGTTCATAAAAGGTCCCTTCTATATTTTCCCCATCATAATCCCACAATTTGTATACGGGAGGGTCTCTCTTTAGACACTCAGAAATGGTAAAATATTCATCCATAAAGTTCTGCTCGCATCCTTTCTCAAACTGTATTTTTAATCATGAAATTCTGAATGTATCACAGACTAAACTTGAATCTTATTTTTTTCACCTTTTTTGGTTGAAACAACTCATAAAAGGTTTTAAACACTCTGAGGGAATTTACCTCATTCACTTCTGCCTCTGTGATAGCTGCGGTTATAAGCATGAACCATGTCCTGCACCACATTGATGTATTTTCTCGAATTGTCATCTGTGAAGTATCTCCACGTTCTGGTTTTAAATGTTCTGTTGAACCTTTCACACACTGAAGTTTTTTGTCACATTCTGGTAGCAAAGTGAATGATGTTATGGTTTTTCATTAATGTTTTGAAACCTTTGTTTAAAAATTCTTTCCTTTCATCAGTCTAAAGTTTTTTAAGAACTCTGTCTTCTTTTAGAATCAAAACAATCATCAACCCTTTTACTGATTTCATCCACTATGGACCTCTGCAGACTCTCGACCCCTCCATAGAACCCGGGGTTTGAGGGAGTACAATAAATATTTTTCAGCAGATGTTCAGTCATGATGACCTGATTGAAACACAATGAAGAGAGTGCTAGAATGGGTTATGGTTTGATTAACATCTTTTCAGCAAAAGAGGTTATGTTTATGTTACGTTCAGCTAAAAATGAAAGCATGCAATCAAAGATTTCATATGCCTCAACCTTGTCATCATTACTTAGATTCAAAACACAAACATCGATTACATAGGTGAATATGCATAACAGATGCCCATTTTTACATGAATTGGGCTTTTCAAATGTGATTTATATAGGCATGTAAAGTATAATATATTATTGGCTTCATATACTAGAGAACTCCACTGACTCACGTACTATACACATCAGCTTTTCAAACTTATATTTCAGTTGTATACTTATATACATCAGTGGCCCATCCTTTTCTGACTCTATTTTCAATGGTTTTGCAGAACAGCGTGATCAACTCCTTCCTCAGCACTCTTTTTTTGTTTGGTTGAAGGACCGGAGCAGTTGTCGATGAGGTTTCCCATATGACCGGATCACCTGGGTTCACTTTCATGCAGACACGTGTGTTGATGCTGACTAGGGTGGTCAATGGCGCAGCCATAGCAGTTTTGTCTCATATCTTCATCGATAACTCCATCAAGCAGTTTCCAGATCACAGCTCAAATGACAACCAGCGGTTGATACACCTCAGTTTTGTTGTTATTCATGCAAGTAGAGTTTTTTTTTTCATAAAAGCTTGTTTCAGGGTTTCTGTTCTCTTTGTCATCCACACCTGTAAGAGCAGCTTCTTCGTAATATGAGTTCATCAAAGGTGTATAGAATACAAAACCTGACTCTAGACTCATCGTTTCAATCTGTGAGGTTCAGCAAGTCCTCACCCCTATTTATATCAGAACTTGAGGACAGTGTCTTGATGGGCGTTGCTTTTGTCAGCAAATCTGAGCTCATTTTCCCTTTGACATGTGACTTTACCTTCTATGAATGGGTATCAAATGTTTGCTTCAAACTTTTCAGAGGGTCTTACTTTTAAATAATAAATCCCCAAAACTTCTTTCAACTGTTTAAACAACATACTGATCAGGTTAAAATACTTTTGCAGCTCAAACCAGTTGCTACATCTAAAGTTCACTACTGAATCTCTCTCAATGCCCACGCCAGGTTCGGGATGTTGAGGGCCATGAATCACTGAGAAACATATGTCTACCTCACCCTCGGAGATCATCTTTGCCAAGACATTATATGTGCCATATGGAGGTCTCTGACTTATCAATTCATGTTTGCTAACAACCCCGGAACAGTGTAGCTCTCTCTCTCTGTAATGTAGTCAAACTCCGTGCACCATCTTCTGAACTCTTTCCAGTCATATTGATCAAACACCACTTGTTCTGTAGCTCATGTCGTATGGGTCTCACCTGGTTATGAGATCGTGAAAACCGTTACATTGCATTTTTTTGCTTAAAAATTCCCGCATTACATTTATCCTACAATAGTCAATAATGAATTGAATCATCTCATACCATTTTCTTGATTCTTCCCATAGCAGCAAATAATTTTTAGGTGCATATGGACATTCATCCATTGTTGAAATGTAATAGTCTTATTATTTCACTATTAAAGAATAATTCAGGAGGTAACTCAAGGTGGTGTTTTAAAATTAATATACAACAGGTTAAAATTTGAAACCTTGTCATCACAATAACACTGCAAGTGTGAGTGAAGATGCTCTATTTATTTGAGTACACAAACAACAGGCAATAGAGCCAAAAAACTAGAGTTAGGGTTAGAAAACACTCCAAACATGAGATAATTGGCAGACAGGTATTTTAAATGTAGGAAAAATGCAGAAACACAACAGTCCAAAATCAGATTGGAGACAAACGGGCATATCAGAGGCAATCAAAAGGCAACAAAAAAATAGCCTGGGGAGAAAAAGGAGAAAAGGCAAAAGAATACACAGAGTATGAGAAATGTTTCAGTGAATTGGCTAAGGCACAGGAGACTTCACAAATTTTGGAGAGCAGCTACTTAATGGGCAGCTACATTTCCATGGGGTTAAATGTAATGTAATATGATGTAATGTAATGTAAGCTCTTTGTGGGAGCTTTCTGTGTGTGTGTGTTTTTTGTTTTTTTTGTTTTTTGTGGAAAGGGTGGTATTAGCAGTGCTTGGAATAGGAACAAAACTAGGAGTGGAGCCCTTTGTTCTGATAAACATATTTCTTGCATGGCTAAATGTATGAACACTACTATTAATGTAGGATATGACAGAATTAATCAGTGATAGTATAAATAATGTAGCATACTCGGAATGAAAAACCTCACTGACAGCCAGAAAACAAGGTTCTGTAGAGATGTATTCACTGATCAGTATTGAGCTTTGTCAAAGTGAATTTTATTGGGTGAGAGATATAGACACATAGCTTGCTAACTAGGTTGTTATCAGCAATGATGGAGAGTTTAAATCAAGTCAAATAAAGGGTAGTGGGAGTTAGTGAGAGGTTAGTGAAAAGTTAGTAAGAGGTTACTGAAAGGCTAGTGAGAGGTTAAGGGGAGGTCTTCTGCCATGAGTATTGCCAAGGGGAGGTCTTCTGGGATGAGTATTGAGTTTAGCCTGAAGCAGTCTCATTAGCACAAATAAGGAGCAGATAGATTAAGAAATACTTCATTGTACAGGTGTATTTGCAGAGAGCTAAGGAATTACAGACGAATTCACCTTACAATTTTCAATATTAATATTGAAAAATTAAACTTTCCTACTTTTTAACATGTTTAAATGAATAAATTATGTGCATATAGCATAGGATTAACATGTACTTTCTAATCTTAGATTTTAAATAAAATAAAGTTAAACCACTTATAATTCCTTATATATTCTTCAAGAACACCAATAAATATGAACAATACTTCCTAATATGAAACACTGTCATGGTTGACCTCTCCTAGCATCCCTGTCTCTGTGGTTTCCCTGTCTCATGTCTGTGCATTGCTTTACTTCCTTGTTGTGGTTCTGTTCCTTAGTTTCATTTTCTCCGCCTCATGAGTTGCACCTGTGTCTTGTTAAGTCCTCATTACCCTGTGTATGTAATCCATGCCCTGTTCATCATTCCTAGCCTTGTGTTAATCCTAGCTGTTCTTTGTAATACATTATTCGTTACAGCATGTGTTAATTCTAGCCTTCATTTAACCTAGCCTCTTTTGTTATAGCCTGCATCCCCTGTTTGTCATCGTGTGCTTTTGTTTGTTTGTTTATAAAGTATTCCCTGACTCTGCGTGTTGGCTCTATGATCCTGGACTGTTCTAATGACTGTGAATATGGATTTGCCCTTAATAAATCTCACTCTTCCCTGTGTATGTGTCCACCTCATGATTGCAACACGTTACAGACACATAATCAAACCCATACTTATTCAAAACCTGTCCAAATAATGGAGAGTAATATCATAACAGTAGCAGATATATTAAATGTTAAAATGATTTTGTAGTAAGTTATTAATATAATACCATTGTTAAATGCTGTATATTTTGATGCAAACCACAGTAGAATTTAATTTTGATGAAACTGATGAAAATGGGCTACTACCTCCCTAAAAACAGAAATGTTATGTGTGTGTGTGTGTGTGTGTGTGTGTGTGTGTGTGTGTGTGTGTGTGTGTGTGTGTGTGTGTGGGTAAAATTATTACATGGTTGCCACTTCCCCCACTGAGAAAGGAAATAAAAAACCCAACCAAATAAACATCAACAACAAAACAACAACAAAAACACAAATCAACCAACCAAACAAACAAAAAACCCCATAAAGCAAAAGTAATAATTGCATCAGCAGTAGTAATTGCAATACTAGTAATAACAATAGTAGTAGTGATAGCAGTAGTAGTATTAGTAGTACTAGTAACAGTAGTAGTAGTAATATTAATAGTAGTTGTAGTATGAAATGAATAAGCAAAGTCACAAAGTAGAAGCTTAATTACAGCAGTAGCTTGTTATCTTACTGAGGTTATTTTATTCTCCTCTATTCCTCAAACAATACTTCAAATAATTGAAAAAATGTTTAGGGTTTTGGGGTCATCTTTTGTATTACAGTTTACTGTGCAGTGGTAATACACCACTGCACAGGCAATACACCATGCTCCACTTGGTTTTCTGTCAATAGCCTGTGAATTTTTACTTTCAGCATAGACCTCGGTATAGAGAGATCAAAATGGCCAGCTATTGCCAGTAACTCATCTTTCTTACACCTCATAAGAACACCCACACTAGGTAAAGCAAGAAAGCCCCCTATATCTTATACTCAGTGGCAGTGGACATGAATGAAAATAAATTGTGTAATATGATACAAGTTAGCTGTGCATTAAAGTAGCTCTGTGCTAAGTTTAAGAAAATATGGACTACTAATGTCAGAAAATAATTACCTCATTTTAATAACATGATATGAAAACTAACTTGCTTGTGTGCTTTAAGTCAGATGCATTAGGCTCGATCTGTACTGCTTCAAGTTAATAAGCTGTCAAAGCACAAATCTTAAGGACAGAGAAAGCCAAGTACATCTATGACTCACTTCTGTGACAGCTACAGTATCATAGTTATACTGAGGTGGAGATGCAATCATAGATTTTGCTGAATTTTAAAATTGTTTTGGAAACCTTTTTTCTAGTGTGGCCACATCCTGGTCCATTTGCTTACAACACTTTGAGAAAAAGGAGGATGTGTATCAAAGTAAATTCTGCGTCTGTTTCTCGGAATAATTTCCAAGACAAGGGTGTCTTTAGCCACAATTATTGCCAGTCACACATAAAGGGTGAAGGGGGGGGGGTACATGTCTCCCCCAATAATTCCTGCTCACACTACTCATATGATGTTTTAAGTTTGGTGGTGTGAGCAGTTTCCCCCAAAAGTTTAAAATGAAAACTTCACTATTGGTTCTAAGAGTGTCAGGGTGAGAGGACAAACACTTGTGCCTCCACTCCCTGAGTAGTATATCACCAGTAAACTGACTATCATATTACTCATCTACAACATGATGATGTTGGTACTATGGGCTCCTGTATATGTAATGGCCTGAGTGCCGCAGGGCGCAGAACAGGACGCACAGACTCCCTTGACTTTGTGGAACATTTATTGACATTAAACATGAACGACACTGGTGGCACTCACACATAGTAATGACACTGACCATGAACACAAACAGTTAAACATCAACAACAAAGACTATCTAAACATCAATATTATAGATGCAAATGATATTGACATTAACATTAACATTAACAATGACCAATGTCGAGGCATGCACTGATGGAGGTTTAAATAAACAGACACTCAATGGTAAACCCCGTGCAGGTGCCTGCCATCATGGAGGGCATGGCCACAAACGAAGATTAACCCCCTGCATGTGGCAGGCTGTACCACGTGACTCGTGGGGGGGGGGGGGGGGGGGCATGACAGAATACCTGTTATGGCTCTGCCCAGGGCTGGATCATCTGCTAGGCTGCCTTTAGCCTCCAGAGATAGATGCAGAGTAGCTCTGGAGTAATCAGGACAATTAGCCACGCCTTTATTCTTGTCTACTTAAGAGCAGAACACTGGATCCCTGGTGCTTAGTTTCAGTGTTGCAGCAAAAGTCAAGGCTCGTATTTCAGGTAGATATCTATGCTGAGATCCCTTGACTTCTCACCAAGGTTCTGCTGTCATCTCTTGGGGATTTCAATTGCTTTCCCTGGTCTCTTTTTGTCTGTTTTAGCATTCCACCTTCTTGGTTGGGAAAGCCGATTTTTGAGCAGCTTTATTTTTGTTTGCATGTGCTTTTCAAGCAGGTCAGGCAGGTTTTCCCCTTTTCCCCCTTTTTAAATATCTGCTATTTAAGGAGCACTGTCTTTCATGATGGTGATATTGAGACCAACATCAGCACTAATATTAGAAGAGCCACAGCTGTTTTCTTCCAACTCCAACCGCTGTGGACATCATGTGAGATGTGGAAGATGTCAGCCATTATCACCAGGAAGACATCTACATTTTCCATCACTGTGGTTTTAGACACTGACCACATTCCCAATGAAGTGCTGCATTGCAGTGGCTCAACTAACCTTCACATTACTGTTGCAAAACGTCAACTCCAAGAGCGAGGCCATCGTTGGAACACCTGGCAGCAATCATTGATCTTAAGTATGTCTTAAGTTGATCATTGATCTTAAGTTGGTTGATACATCCTGGAATGAAACAGAAATGGTCACAGAAGACCAACAGCAGTGGAAAGATCTCATCACCGGATGTAATCAAATGCACATAAGTAACTAACTAACTAATGCTCCCTAGCTACTCTGCAGAGGGACACATGGTTCATGGTTCACTCATTATAGGTGGGTCACCTGTGTGCAGGGATTGTATTTGAATCTAGTTAACTTTGCCTAATGGATACTAGTTAACAAAAACACCCAAATTTTGCTCACTTAATTTTATTTCACATTCTGTCATCAACATGCTAGTAACATAGCTTGATCATACTGTATTATCATATCACATGGGGCTTTCTATAGGTCAGGATGAGGACTTTCTTTTTTCAACCCAGTTAGTTCTCAGTGGGGATGTGAACAGTAATTGCTATGTTAGTGACATCTTTGCAATGCTGGGGTAAATGGTGAGCCCCTGTATTGCTAGAAGGGGGGGGGGGGGGGGGGAAACAACAATAGTGGTAACCATAACAAAACAAAAGTTACTAACAGTATGATGTAGCACACCACACCTCCACCCTAGCTAACTACTTCTCTATTGCCCTTAATGGATGTTTTCTTACGAGATGGGTCTCAGACACATGCACACATTGGCACAAGACATGACACCTCTAGAAAGTTGGACTAGACATTAATTGCTTTTTCACCCCCTCATTTTTATTTATTTAACCTTAAGATTGTTATTATTATGATGACCATTGTTGGCCAGAGAAGCATGGGCCCCCCTTTGAGTCTTGGTTCCCCTCAAGGTTTCTTCCTCATGTTCTAGGGAGTTTTTCCTTGCCACTGTTGCCCTTGGCTTGCTCACTGGGGGCTTGAAATTGGACAGTTGTAAAGGTGCTTTGTGACTAGATCTGTTGTAAAAAGCGCTATATAAATAAATGTTGATTGATTGATTGAAATAGAGACTGCAATGAGCAAATAAAAAATTCAAAATTAAAATATAGATTGATATTCATAGTGGCTTGAAATAAAGCTGTGAAACCTACCACTAAAACATCTTAAACTGGGAAGGAGGGCAATGGTAATGTAATAAGTTCTATGGGCTAAGCCCAGGAGGTGCCATTCAGGAGCAAGCAAGCCATCCCGTGTGGTGCGCATAGAGGTGACCTTGTTTGAGGAAGAAATTCCCTCCACTAAGGCACACAGCCCTGGGATCTGTGCACCTGTACCAAAGCCTCATCGAGGCAAGAAGGAAGCTACACCAGTGCCCACCCCAGAGACGGGCAAAGTAGCTGGACTTCAGCTGGACTGGGGGACAGCCCGGGGCTCCTGCTGGCTTACCTGGACCCTTTACCAGTCCTCTATGTAGTTTTGTACTCATCCCTGTCACCGTGTCTGTCCCCATCATGCTGTCTGTGCCAGTTGCTTTGTCCCCCTTTGTGTCAGTGCCTGTCCCTGTCAGTGTGTCTGTGCCTGTGTCTGTTGTCGTCCTGGCCCCTGTCCTTACCCCCTCTGTCCTGCTCGCACCAGCCCGTGTTGGGTCGGTCGGTCCGCCATTTGGCCGGGAGTCATGCCATTAGGGAGTAGCTCTGTGACAGTACGACCCCTCCTCCCAGATGTCCCCCTGTGTGTGTTTGTGTGTGTGTATGTTCGTACATGTGGCTACGTGCTCCCTGTGTTCCACACCTGCTCCTTGTTGTGTGTCATTAGTATGCATATCTGTTGTTTATGTGTGACGGTTGTTGGTGTTTGACCTGGATAGTCTGCGAACTACAGCTTATGTGTTATATGTTTTAGTAAACATATGTTTCTGTTTTATGCGCCTCGTCCCCACATCCTGTTTTGCCTCCTAAGCGTGACAATTATAACAATAAACTACAAAGCATTAGGCAAGATACAATAGATAAAACATGCAAAAGCATTATAAGCCTAGTTTGTAGTAAGTTCTAAATCTTTGGAGTGCAAAAACAGAAGATCTTCACCACGTTGCTGCTTACTATCTGCTAAACCTTTAGATTGTGCAGTAAATAAGCACTAAATAACCTTTAAATGCAGTTTGGCAGATAGTCAGACATTCTGAGATGTATGAAGATGCTAAGCCATTAAGAAATTCTAAAAGCATCAAAAGGATTTTGAAATCAATTATAAAGGGATCAGGCAGCCAGTTTAGCGATGCTAAAAAAGGTTTAATATGCTCTGTTTTTGGTGTGTGTAAATATGGTTCACTGGCTTGATACAGGTTGAGCTGTCTTAGGTAGATGCTCCAGTAAAGAGAAATCTCCATTAAAGGCCTTTACACACTCAGCAACATTTATCTTTAGGGTGTGAATAAAATAATAGACATAATGATATGTTGGTAGAAATACAACTTGTTTATTTTTATTATTTTGCTGGCAACATACTTTCATACCTAAGTTTTTTTTTTGTGTGTGTGCACCACTTGAATAATTTTGGTTTTGACTGAGGTGAAGACTCCACCTATTGGTCAAGCATGGTCACACACTAATTATAGGAAATGTAAGACACGTATTATGGACAAGATAAAGGTTACACACAATAAAGAAAACTAAAATGCAGAGAACACACAGAAATATTAAAACATTTGAAAAATACAGGAGGTATTACAGAAATTGAATAACATGATGATGATCATTATGTCATCAGGTACAGGCCCTATCACTATGTCATTAGGTACAGGCCCTATTACTATGTCATCTGGTACAGGCCCTATTACTATGTCATCTGGTACAGGCCCTATCACTATGTCATCAGGTACAGACCCTATCACTATACCATTTGGTACTCATTCTCATTTAAAAACATCTGCTCACAAAAAATGGCCAGAATAAATGTCTAGTGTGTGTGTTATAATACTTGCCACACATTAAGTTTCAAATGCGCAATCTGCCCCCCGACCATTAACATTTTAGCAATTCACACAAATGTAAAAACAAAATGGAAATGCTCTTATAAAAGATTCATCCCCACCAGAGGGTGAACGCTTAATACTTTTCACATAAACAAGTCCAAAACATTAAGGTATTTTTTGCTCAAATATCAGCAGAGAGTGATAATATGATTTTGTTCTCATGTGTGCACTAAAATGTAAAAGGTCACATATTCTCAAAATGAGATCTGATACAGAAGTGAATACACATGTACCTCTACTAATACTGTTGTCAACTAAAATGTTTTTTGTTATTATTACTAAATATAGTACACTTAACCATTGAGACCTTAGCCCCCTTTTTTTTTCAATTACATGCTCGCTGACTTTCTTTTTATTGCTTAAAAGCTGTTGAGTTTAGCATTATTTGCATGGTGTATAGACATATAATCCTACTTCTTATGTGTTTTGGGTGAAGGTTGGAATGCCTCTGTGCGCTATGTCCACTGCCACTTTATGAAAGTTCACTCTGTGTTAACATTTTAACAGTTTAAGACAGTTCACTTTGTGTTAACAGTAAGACACAGTTTGCTCTGTGTTAACACTAAGGCACAGTTAACCCTGTGTTAACACTAAGACAGTTCACTCCATGTTAACAGTAAGCCACAGTTCACTCACTCTGTGTTAACATGGAGACACAATTCACTTCTTAGTCTTCTTCTTCACCACATGCACCAAAGGAGAGCAACAAAAGAAACATTAAAGAGCAACATGACTGTGTTTAATGAGGTGCTGTTTTTTCCATTCCGCTTTTTCATCTGGCACTAAAAGTGGAAGCAACATATTCGAGGCCATTTCCAGCCACTTGATTTTGCCTCCAAACCCAAGCATGCAATGACACTGTATCAGGCCCAAGCATGCAGTAACACCACATCAGACCAAAACATGCAGTGACACAGCATCATTGCTTCACTATATGTAGCACAGGAGGTGAGACTGACTCACTGATCAAACTTTACAGCCACTATTAATCATAAACCTGAAAAATATCTTCATGGCAGCCTCAGGACAACTGATGAGCTGTCCTCAATGATAATTATTATGTGTGGAACATAAATGTCTAGAACATTCTGTTTTGGTTTTCCTGAAGGAGTGAAGGTTTTGTTTCGGCTGAAGGTTTGTTGCTTAAGACTTATGCAATAAGTCTAGCTCCTGTTAGCCCTGACAGTAAAAAAGATGATGGAAATGCAGAATCTGCTTGAAAATTGTGGCATTGTTTGCAGTGCAAACAGAGGGAAAGGATGCAGCAATACCAGAAGCTTTATAGACTGGGTTAGGGTTAGCCCTAACCCTGGCAATATTTGTTAGTTTCCAGGGCAGCAATAATATGAACTCTACCTTTTGAAAACGAGTTGTTTTTTAGCTGCTTTAAGGCTCCACACATGTGTACACTTAAGCCTTTCCTTTATAAGCACTATTCTACATTTACATTTAAGGCATTTAGCTGACACTTTTATCCAAAGTGACTTACAATTATGACTGAGTACAACTTGAGCAATTGAGGGTTAAGGACAGTGAAGAACTCAAGGACCAGAGAGGTTGTAATGGCCTGAGTGTTGCAGGGTGCAGAACAGGACGCACAGACTCCCTTGACAGTGACAGATGTTTAATGACAAACAACGAATACAACGATGGCACTCACACTTAACATAAATGGTGAACATGAACATGAAGCTAACTAGCATGAACATTAATGACAACAAGAACAAGGACAAACATGAACAATGACCAAGAATACTGCACACACCAGCCTGGGTTTAAATACATAGACATAATGAAACTTATAATATGTGGGACGGTGCAGATGTGTGCAGGTGTGGCTACAAACGAGATACACAAACAAGACCCTCCCACTGCATGCAGCGGGCCAAACCACGTGACTCATGGGAGGAGAGCGTTCCGTGACAGAACCCCCCTCCAAGGGGCGTGGCTCCCGACTTGTCTTTCCTAGAAACGTGAACCCCAGGCCACCGCGTTACACAAACGCAATTAACAGCAATGCCTGGCGCCCACCCAACACAAGGCAGGCTGGTAGCCTTCACCCAGGGAAGTCTCTCGACACATGAGGGGGAATGGCAGACTCCGTGCCTCTCCCAGGGCAGTCTGGAAAATACTCCTTGGCAGGTCCACCGACCCCGATGCTGCGGCTACAATGTCCAGCGGTGACCACCCCTTCGTAGGGACCCAGCCTGGACATATGATACATAGCACCCACATACACTGTGGGTGCACACAACAAATAAACGCACCTGTGAACACATACAAAAGTCGCAAGTACACACAAACTAATGCACCTACAGACACACATAAGGTACTTTAAACACAGCACCTGCTGAAAGTGCAGGCTGGGGGCGTGTCTCTAGGCTGGGGGCGTATCTCTGGCCCCACTAGACACGCTGAGGGGCACGTCTGTCCCAGCTCTTAACCTGCCCCCCAGATAACGGTCCTCCTTTCGCCAACCACCCAAGGAGAGCCCCCGAGGCAGTGCTCCTCTAGGGCTTTGGGTGGATCCCTCCAGTATTCCTAGTCTGTCTGAGGACGAGGAAGAACACAGGCTATTTCTGTGTTAGCCAGGGACCTAGCCGGCTCCACCAGACTGCTTAAACCGTGGTCCCCGTGTAGCCCCTCGGTTCTCAGTGGTCCCGGCTCGGTAGCCACAGCCGCCCCCCAAGAAATTCCAGGAGGCATTCCCCTCCTCCTCTGATGTGACCACAGACACCAGTCAGGGTCTTCTTCTTACCATCTGGGAATCCAGGCAGCAGTTTGGGATGTACCTATGCACATTCCCATAGGAAGTCCATAGCGACCTGTGGTGTTCGGTCATTCTGTAACGGCCCGAGTGCCACAGGGTGTGGAACAGGATGCACAGACTCCCTCAACGGTGACTGACATTTATGGACAAACAAGAATACAACGATGGCACTCACACTTAACATAAATGGTAAACATGAACACGAAGCTAACTAGTGTGAACATTAACAACGACAACAAGTACAAGGACAAACATGAACAATGACCGACAATACTGCACACACCAGCCTGGGTTTAAATACATAGACATAACAAGATTAAAACCAGATGCAGGTGTGCGCAGGCGTGGTTACAAACACGGAAAAACAAACAAGACCCTCCCACTGCATGTGGTGGGCCAAACCACGTGACTCATGGGAGGAGAGTGTTCCGTGACAGCGGATACACTGTGACAGAAATGGAGCTGTGTGAATGTCATTAACCTAGTTGCACTGAGTGGGTGTACATTAGTATATTAGATTTATCTATCTGAATCATGAATTGCTTGCAGCAAGCATTATACTGCTGGTCTACTGCATGAGTGAATGCCTCCCAGTTACGGAAAAGAGCATAACTACAGATGCAGGGGACTTCACATGTTTTGTTTATTGTACATGTGGATATAACTAACAGTTGCAAAGCACAAACTGGGTTTCAGTAGAGGGCATGGATATTGAAAATACACAGGTTTTTAAGAAACATGCTAACTTTGTGTAGACTTTAGTGTGCCAAATGCTTAACAAAAGGAAGAATAAATAAACAGCAAAGTTTACATGATGGATTCCAAAATGTATGCTGGCTGTCACGGACTGCTCCTCCCCCATTAGTCACATGGTACGGCCCGCCGCGTGCAGGGGGATCCACATACACTGTTTATTTTGTAACCATGCCCCCCTCGGGATTGCACGCATGTGCACAGGGTTTAATATTAATGTCTTGTCTATTTAAACCCCTGTCTGTGTGTGCTCCGATTGTTGGTCAATTATTGGATTGTTGTTTGCTGATGTATGTACAACATGTGTGGTCATTGTTAAATGTTGATGTAGCCTGTCTAGTTTAATGTTTTAAGTCATGTCCTTCATCAATGTTGTGTAGGCGTGCCACTGTTGTTGTTCCTGTTTTATATAAATAAATGTTCCACAATTTCGAGGGAGTCTGTGTGTCCTGCTCCACGCCCATCAGCATTCGGGCAACGTTACACTGGCAGTAGCATTTCACTGAGGGCCAGTGTTCTGTTCCTTCTACTTTGCTTTGTCCTGATCCAAATGCCTCTGCAAAAGTTCATTATTACAAAGTGGAGATACAGTATTATTATTCTTTCTCCCAATTGCTGGCTTATGTGTTGTGATTAGTGATGCTGTATTGCATGCAAAATACTATAAGTGGAGCAACAGAAAAAGCATTTGCCTCATCATTGGGAGTTTGCTGGTTCAAGCCCTGATGATGCCACAGCCATGTGTGGCTGGGAGCTCAAGGGAAAAAAAAATTTTCTCTGTGAAAGATGGCATTACTCTGTGCCCAGTTTCTGTGACACTTGCCAACTGTGGACATATGTGTGCCTGCACTTGCTGATGAGGACAGTTATTACATCCAGTCGTGTTGCAGCTTGGAAAGATGTGGTGGTTGGTTTCAAGTGTCTTGGAGGAAGCACACCACCATGGTTGGCAGCTGTCATATGCCAGGGGAAAGCTACCTAAGTGAGAGGCAGGAACTGGCATAATAACTACACTTGGAAAATAAAAATAAAAACTGTTGTCATGGACTCTAATTGTACACCTCATAAACCTTTGTCAATATAATGAGTAAATTCTGCTTTTAATCCTATCAGACATTCTGGTTACATGTTTGTTATATGCATCCCAAATAAAGGCTTGTCAATGATTATGAGCACCCTTATATCAAGTTAAGTAATTTAGTGTTTCTCTACAGCGCCAAAGCTTTTGATGCCATCTCAGACTCCAAGTCAATAATCAGACTTTTCACTGCATAACTTGTTTTAATGACAGGCCTGTCTGCAGGCTGGAAAAGCTGAATCAAGTTCAAGTTCAAGTTCAAGAGGTTTTATTGTCATTTCAGCTATATACAAGTACACAACAAAAATGAGACAACGTTCCTCCAGGACCATGGTGCAACATAAAAACAACAGTGCAACAGACAACATGCTACACAACCAGCTCATGTTATTGGACACATATGATACAAATCAAACCAAATCGAAATATAATAACTCACATTATTGGACACATGTAATACAAATCAAATGTTCACACTCTGGCTTTTGCTAATAAATGTATTGATTACTGCCTAAAACTTGAAAAAAAAGTGTATTGTCAAGGTGTCATGATAAAAAGTGAGAAAAGTGAGGCGCATAACCCCCTCACTATGAAGCACCTACGAGAGTGAGTGCTAGAAGAATGAGCATTAGGAGAGTGAGGGTTAGGCTCGTTTTAGTGGTTTGTCTATTGTAAAACTATTAGGTCCAAAAAGGTTATGGAAGAGAAAAATGCCTCATGAGCATGGGGATATCTGTTTGAATCACATGGTGTGAGTCTGTGGGAAAATATCACTTTGGAAAACTGACTTGTGAGTCTTTTTGCTTGCTATGCCATATGCCTTGAAAGTGCATGCCAAATGAATAAACAAACAGGTTACCTGTGATTGTAGTGTTATGAAACTGGAGCATCTTAAAAACCTATTTCCTATAAAATATAGAACTCAAAGCAGATGTAAATGATAAATATATATATCCCCAGTCATAATGAGGTGGAGGGGATGAGATAATGTAAGGGAGTGAACTGCTTGTATCTTCCTTTTCAGTGAATTTTGCTTTGTATTTTACTCTTCTGTAAAGAAACCATATATCACCATATATCAGCCTACGTTCGACACCATGAGCTGGAGCATGGTTATGCTTGCATCTCCCAGATGTAGGAGATATTATTAATGAAGTGTGAAATTCAACTCAGATATTTACTGCAAGTCAGCAAGCAGGAAAAAGAAAACCACACAAGCCCTGAACAGAATGGTAGAGCCAACTACACCTGAGTCATCTTACAGTGATACAATAACAACATTACCAACTGAGACTCTAATAAAACAAATCATCTCAAATTAGCAGGTTACCTTCAACCACCATCTTTTCGGCTAGAATTATTGGTTCTGAAAGGTCTTTTCTCCTCTGTTTCAGGATGTCTTTAGAGGACATGATGACTCAGTGCAGAGTAGAGGAATTAAAGTAGAAATTAAATTATTAAGATGGCTTGGGTCAAACAAAGATGGCTTTCACATTGTTAGCAGAACTGAGGCTAGAGTGATCGTTTTATGCCGAGTGTTTCTTTATAAATGACAAGGCAAAATCTATTCATCCCTTTGTCATATCCTCTAGGAGCATTGATGATGAGCCTGTATAATTGCTAAACACAGCTTGTGATTTATTACTTACAGAAGGAACAAAAATAAGATGGACTTTTAATCTTTTGTTTTAGCACTTTAAAACAAAAGTGGCAATTGAACATTGTACTGTATATAATATGTATAATACTGTATGTAATATATACTGCATTATCAATATGCTCAATTTGTGCACACTGATAGCTGATACTTTAAAGTGTAAGAAAACTGATTTATTTAAAAGATCTGGAAAAATATGGTGCAAATAGAAACAAAATAATTATAAATGCAGCACATCTTTTAAAATCCCAGGCTCTTTCTCCAAACCTTTCTCTAAGGCCACTCCCACCAAATACCCACCCACCAAAGCTTATCATGTTTACATACACAAAATAAAAGATATAAAAGAATAAAAGGCATGAAAGATGTCCTCTTTTTACAGAGGTTTCCTGACTGGTTGATACAGATCATGTTGAAATATTCAGTTGTCGATTACACAACCCAGAACCCAGATCAATAAAACCTTTTTTTCTTAGTGTCACTATTTAATTGATTGTTTTCAAGAAATTTAAAGAAGCCTAGAGGTCAAAGTTTACAATGGCAGTCATTCATAATTAAAATTGATAAAAAGAAAAAAGAGAAAGAAATGGAGTCTCTGGAGTCCTGTGGTGATATGTGAACAGCAGTTGGAAAAAAGTGTAGTGTCTGCCTTCATGTCTCTGAGGAAGCCCTCTCACCCAGGGTGGCAGCTATCAGGCCAGACAGAGAACCACACCTTGCAGCTTGGAACTGGTGATGACTGAATAAACCTGGCAGGGGCTCAGACAGCAAATGAAGCATTGTGCATTTCAGACAGAAGAGAGTTGAACTCTACTGTTTACATCTGAGTTTAAGCACTAATGTTGCTTTTTGACAGTGTAAGTGCAAAATGGTGCATGTGGTTGGTATCTGCTAGGTGACACATTTAATGACTTGTACAGTCTGAGTGCTGCTCCAAGCATGCTGAATGATTAAGGGAGGATGACCATAATACTTTATATGTATTTGTTATTTGTAAATGTGATCAATGTGTGATAACAAATTAATCATCAATCATCATTAATGTGCAGGTGTTTCACAAAAATATTACAATATTTATTACAATAAAATTATTACAATAATCTTCGCAACAGAAGAAAAACCAAAAGACATCAGTTCTGATTGAGGAGAAGATTTTTATTGCAACAGCATCTTTAAGAAGACTCACACCAGCAGACAAACAAAAAGAAGAGTTAGGGTTATGGTTACGGTTAGGATTTCTAGGACTACAAATTTACTATTTATAATACTTGAATTTAAACAAAAAGTTGCCAAGAGGTGCACAGCATTTTGGGAGTCCTCACTGCACTCTTTCCCACTCTCAACTGGAGAATCCACTCCTTAAATCCAATGTCTGATGTCACAATATATCTACCTTAGAATACCGTTTATGGAAAGATCGAAAAGATGACATTAGACTGGCAACTTCCTTGAACACCATCTGCTGTTGTATAATGCAAAGACAGTAACATTGTTGAATATTTCACAGAAGTTTAGACATATAAGTTAAGACATGTCAAATGTAATACAGATGTGTGAATGACGATGTGTGTGCTGACTATAAGGAGAACCTCACACTATTCCAGGCTGAACTAGTCAGCGCATTCAGTGTCAGCACAGTACTGTGTTTGCTTTTTAACCCTATAACAGGGCTCTAGAATTAAAATAAACAAACATCATTAAAACAAGGTAATGCCCAGGTACATGAAGTTAATCAGTTTCCAAAAAATCAAATCCTAAAGTAATAGTAATTAATTTCTGTTAGTGTTAATATACTACAGAACTTCCTAAAGGAAACCATAAGAACTATGTGGCCTATCTGAGTAAAAGAAAATAAAAAATACCACTAAACAACAAACACGATGTTTAAAGTAAGCAACATAAATCACACCAGTCATGATTCCTCTTACATACGAGATGGAACCATCACAGATTTTTCTCTTTTTGCTGTCACTGGATAAGAAATGCATGGCTGCCTTTTACAAATCCCTCTCATCTTTGAAAGGATAAAGTGATTTATACCTTTTTTATACTTTGTATGGAGCTTTTATTTTATGATGCAATGTCAGTTCTGTCAATGTGGATGTGGCATGTGGATTAAAACAAGAATCTTAATCAGAAAGATCGGCAAGACTGTTCCTCTTTGGACACATTTTTGTAGAACTGCAGGATTTGGGTTGTTTTTACATTCTGGATGGAACAAGCAGTCGTAATCCCATTAAAAGGGAAATGAGGATGTGGGTGGAAGTGTCACAGCTGGTTATGAGGTTCCCTTTATCTCTGATCTTACAGCAGTTTTCCTGTTTCTCTTACAGTGGATAAGGATCAGATTTTTGTAGATGAAGCTGGTTATAAATCTGCTCTTAAAACATTTGAGAACTTTCCAGGGATTAGGAATAAGAGCCTGTGTGTGAAATGACACACCTAATGGGTTTCCTTAGGCTCACCTGGTAGAGCATGGTGCTCATAACACCAAGTTCATGTGCTTGATTCCCAGGGAGCTTGCCATCATACTCAAAGATGTAAGTCACTCTGGATAACAGTGCCTACCAAATGCCCTAAATGTAAGACTTCCCAGTGAATAAAGGAAAGGTTTGAGTAGATAAATACAATCTCTATAATAAAGCATTTATTCCAGATTAGAAAATAATGGGCAATACATAAATATAAAATAAACCTCTTTGGGAGGTTTAATGATTATTCATCTGAACAGGATGGCCAGATTCTTAATATTCTTTTGATTCTTAATATCAGTTGGCAAATTGAGCATCTATGTGATTAGTTTTAGTCAGTTCTTTCCAGTCTATATTGAACACTTCAAAATGAATCCTGACTGAATATGATGAAAACAGAAAAGGGATTGTTATCCTTACCATCACTTTCAGTATTACAGAACCTTGAACCAATACTTTATTACACAAGCAAGATAAAGTGAGATAATGAATTGTGGAATTTGTAGGTATTATGAAAGCAGCAACTCCATGTTAAACACAGACAACATAACAGTGAGTCACTGCAGATACACTTTCACTCATTCTCTCTTCCAAAAAAAGTGTCAATCCCTTAAAAAATCTATTTTGCATGGATAGCTGCAGCAAAATCTTAGAAAAAAAATCTATGGACTAGATTATAAAAGAATACTTTATGAATCACAACTTCTGATTTAAAAGGTGGATTTTTCCAGAAAAGAGATCTATACACATGCACATAATGGCCATCAAGGTTTTGGAGACAAATATCTTTTCCTTTATTATTAATGGTCATATTTTCCTTATTGGTTTGTAATAAGTTACATAGCTGATTTGATCTTGACATTTTGCTTTTTGTTTTTCAAAAACTGTTAAAAAAATAAAAATAAAAAAGAAGCAACAACTGACAAAAAGCATGGTTGGAATAATGACGCATCCCACAGGTTTTATCCCACACACTTCATCCCCTTGATGTTATGCCAGCATTCACTCAAACTTTCCACCAGAATTTAGCAATAGAGCTTGATACCCACGCACACACACACACACACACACACACACACACACATGCACACACACACAGCCTGTTGAGTAAAATAGTAAAAATTGTAGTGCGTACACAAGGTTTCCAGAGAAACAAGATGTTTTAGACAGAGGTCTTTCATCAGCTGTACAAGTAAAGTGCTTCTAAAACTAGATCCACCTCCTACAGTTACAGAAGTGCTTTACTCGCACAGCTGATGAAGCACCTCTGTCCAAAATGTCTTGTTTTTCAGGAAACCTCTTCAATAAGCGTGTCTGTTGTTTCCCGGGAAACCTGCTTGATAAGCATGTGGTGTTTCTTTCCCATTTCCAGCACAGTTTTTCCTCTTTTCCTGAGTGTGGTAATGTCTCTACCTTGATAGGGCATTCTTGGTGTGTGTGTGTGTGTGTGTGTGTGTGTGTGTGATTCTGATTGGCAGCAGATAGACGATGTGCAGAAAAGGTCCCTTGCAGTGTAAGTTTCTGCTTGGAAGTTCAGCTGCTTTTGCCTGTTTGCTCCAACACCACGGATGTGTTTGCCTATGTTTTACTTTAGTTTAGATTATTTCGAGATTGCTATTCTCCTTTTATTCTCTTTTAGTCTTGAAATCTATTTATCATTTTGGCAGGAAACATCATAAAGATATTCACTTCCTGTTTAATATTTATACATGTGTATATACATATATTCACGTTACGTGATGCAAAGCTCCAGCAGTATTTTTCAGAACAAGTCATGCTGTACATGTGCCCAAGGGCTCCTTGAGACAGGGGTTCTGCTGTTTACTGTCTGTTCATCTTGGCTCCCTATGACAGAGTCCTCTAGGGATCTATTCCCACAGTTATTTTTGCTGGGAAGTGTCGATAGTTTCAGTGATATAGGGTGATGTCCACTGGCAAGATTGATCAATAGCATCCCCTTTAGGAGGCAAATTATAACAAATGTTTAATAGCTGTAACAGGGCACAAACCCAGATCAGATACTTGAAGGCACCGACAGGCAACCACACTTTAACAATGGAGGGTCCATGTGCAAAACAGTTAGATTTAAGAACAGGCAAAACCAGAGAAGTGAAAAAACAATCGTGGGGAGTTGAATCCCAGACACTTTGCTGAGGTAGACGAACTCCCGCTAGACTGTGGCGGCCATTAAATGACCTGCGCATATATCGCGCTTAAAAGGAATAGAGGGCAACAAAACAAGAGGAAAAACTAAACACCATGTGAAGCATGGAAAAAGGGAGAACAAAGGAGACCACGGGAAGAATGGCAGCCCCAATACACTGGGGAAAACCAAACTAAAATTTCCCAAACAAAACCAGAAAACAGGGAGGAATTTTAATGGCTAAGGGGAGCTATGGGAGAGAAACAGATTCGAGGGGAAAAACTGGAGAGGACATGTAAAAACATGGACACCATTGCAGGGCAGAAGTGAGGTGTAGCACAAGGGCTTACAGAGCTCAATACCCAAATTTACCAGCTAGGAACTTTACTTAGTACTTTAGCAAAAACCCAGCACTGAGTGACTGGGTCACTGGGCTTATATAGGCCTAGCCCAGCTGTTGGCCATTAATCCTGATTAGTGGTGTGCCTGACTCGAGGCCTCCCTCTGGTGGCCGGAGGAGGCCTCGGCCTTGCACCGACCCTTACAATAGTCTCCTTTTATCATAGTAATTTACATTATTTCACAGATACTAGTGCAAGTTACATTTTTATCTGTATGACAGTATCTGCTCCCGGTACCCATGACCTTGATGTTACTAACACCATCCTTTATCTGGTCTACTAGGTGAGCTACAATAACACTACAGTTAAGGACTTCCAGACAGTTTTATTGCTCCTCTTTGCCTGTCCAGCTCCAAGCATGTTTTTGATGAAGCTGGCCACTAGTTATTAATATTCATAAGCACACCCCATGATGTTCATTAATATTCATTACCTGACTTACATAGGTTTAGAAATATGCCTGCTCGCCCTCAACCATGTTTGTATGAGCCAGTCTGTAAACATGATGACTGTGTAGGGCTGGAAACTGACAGTAAACATTCATGTATGTCTGTTAGGGCAACAAAGGCAAGGAGACAAAAAGCCATGTTCTCTCAAAATATGTATTAGTGTACATACAAACTCTCTCTCTCTCTCTCTCTCTCTCTCTCTCTCTCTCTATATATATATATATATATATATATATATATATATATATATATAGTCCAGAGAAATGTATAAATACAAATGTATTTATATAAAATAAATATTTAGAATACATTTCTCTATTTCACATTCATATAAAACTACTACTACTATATATAATATTTATAAAAATAAAACCTTCTCCTAAAAAAAGTATTGCTCATTTTCTAAAACATGAATAAGTACCTATACTCATTGGTATTAAAGGTTGTACAGACATTAATAAGTCAATTAATGAGTCCTTAATAAATCAGTTAATAAGTACTAAGCGATATTAATATTTCTATGTTTGTAATGATTGCACACATACACACACACAGAAGAGGATCCAATTGCATGAGGTTTTATTTTCAGAAATCGAACAGATCTGTGGAATCAGGCAGGTAAACGCAGTTGCGCTGGTCCAGGGTTGAGACACGGGTCAGGTGGGAGACGAGGTCTAAAAAGCAGGCAGGAGTCAATAACCAGGAAGACGTAAAAGATTCGGAAACGCTCGGTATGCCACATATTGTTAGCAATACTTCGCGACATGAACGCGGGGGAGGGAAGCTTATAAATGGGGGCAGTAATGAGGAGAATGAGAATCAGGTGTGTGCTAGAACTCTGGTGAGTCAGCTCGGGGGTGTATGAGAGTGGGTGTGGCTGCGCGAGGCTGAGGATGATTCCAGGGGTTCGTAACAATGTTCAATAAACAATTTTATAATATATTTTGTGTATAATAATTTATGTTTGTTTTCATTATGTTTTGCAGAAATAAAAAAAACTATTTATGATAATATATTATTTAAAGCTTTGGTAATTTTCTAAACTTTTTTACTATTTTTAATAACATTTCTCGGTGGGCTGTGTTTAGCATTCAAGAAAAAAATAGAACAATTATACAAATTAATTCACACTTAGTAACTTCACACATTTTTCAAAAATTAAAGATTGAATCTATTTCTGATTGTCATATCTTTTTCATGACAATGTTACCTTAATAATTTTATGCACCAAAAGATGTGGTATTCTGAGTCAAAGACAACACACCCAGTGCAAAAAGCTCCCTCTAATAACTGTGGGTTATATATTTCCACAGCCTGTTAATCAAGTGGCTGTGTGGTGCACTAGTTCAAGTTCAAGTTCGGTTTATTCGTCACATACATAGTCATACACAGTATAACGCGCAGTGAAATGGTGGAGAGTGCTCTGTCCAAACTGCGGAAGAGAAACAGGGGTGCATAGAGAAAAATATATATATGCAGATAAATATATATATATTCTATGTATGTACAAAAATATATTAACAATGTATGTACAATATATGTATATTATGATTATATACACAATGTACAATGTATATGGTTGGGTATATATGTACACAATCTATTTCCCCAAACTGCATTAAAAAATCTTTATGTATGTGCTACTATCCTTTAATGGAAACTTCTTTCCCATAGCAAGCGCAAAGAGGCTGTCCACAATTATGCATCTAAATTGCTAAAATAATTTTAATGAAATACATGTCCAATGATTCACAAATTCTCAGCATCCTCTTTTAAACAGTGCTGAAGTGATTTCCACAGTCTGAGTGTAACGAGTTAGAAATGGGCAGATGCCTGAGGATGGTGACAGAAGTGGCTTTAGTGATTATAGGGCAGTCCAAAAACAGGGAGAAGTCACAACCAGAAAAACAACACAAAAGGACAATATGGCAAATCCAAAAAATGTAGAACAGACAGAACAGGGTCAAAAACATTACCAGAAAGAGATATAGGAATAAACTTTCAGTGTGCATAGGGATAAACCATGGAATACTTTACATAGAACATTTGGTTGAGAAGGTGCTTACAGTTTACATTTTGTACTTTTGGCATTTAGGAGATGCTCTTATCCCAAGGGATTACAAAAGTGCTTTGTCATTTACTCACAGAATGTATCCTACTCCGTGCATGAGGTTAGACTTCAAGATACCATTGATCTAGAATTATGCAGAAATACAGGAATCAATGCTAGAAGAATCAATACCTAGAAAAAGTGCAAAATAAGCATAAGTTTTACATCAGAAAATAAGTTCAAACAATACCAAACAGAGTTTCAGTTTTACTCAGTTTTACTATTCATTTAAATTTTCCACAAATAGATAAGTCTTCACTCTGCCTTTGATGACACTGCTATCTGGACAGCCAATGGAAGTTTGTTCCATAATCTGGGAGCCAAGACCGAGAACAGCCTTCCATGAAACTTGAATAAGTAAAGGTGGTCAGCCAGAACTCATATATAATGTAATTTGTTTATTTGACTCAAGACACAATTACCAAGACATGAATGGACCAGGATGTTTAGACAAAACAAACGAGACAAAAAACTTTTTTTGTGAAATTTTTATCACACTTGTTTGTCCCTGTGAGGCTCTATTTGTTTTTTTCTCCTAGTTTTTTCCCTCCTCAGTGGATTCCACTTCTGTTCATGTCTTTGAGATGGTAGCAGGGCATGGATATCTTAAAAAAGTAAAAGACTTGTCCATGCTCAGTTCGTCTGATGATGTTGCAATCTCATGTGTGCATGTCTCCATATCATGTTCTGCCATAGAGCCAGGGATATTCATTGTCATTAAGGTGTGTAGACCGTGAGAAAATACTTTTACAGAGGGATTCATGGTACATTTTCAATCTCAGTTCTTCTGAAGAAAGATTTTTTTGGCTTAAGGTATCGGGCTTTGACTATTGTCTTCAGGTAGGGAGGGGCTGGTCCATTTTTGGCTTTGTATGTTTTGGTTTTTAAATCTGATGCAGGCAGCTACTGGAAGCCAATGAAGGGAACACAGCAGTAGAGTGATGTGTGAACTTCAGAAGATTAAAGACTAGTGGTGCTGCTGCATTCTGGATCAGTTGTAGAGGTCTTATTGCCCACAGAGGAAGACCAGCAATTAGAGAGTTGCAGTAGTCTATATTTGAGATTACAAGAGACTGCACAAGCACCTGGGTAGCTTCCTGTGAGAGAAAGGGATGAATCCTTAGTATCTTACAAAGGAGAAATCCAGGTCAGGTTCGAAACAAGAGTTGAGAACAACAACTGGTTGTTGAAATTTATGCTCAGGTCACGAGCAGCTTCAGATGGCAATACCAGAGAGTTCCTGAAAAAAACTGTGTAGTCATGGTGAGGATTGGCAGTTCCTGGGAAGTACAAAAGCTCAGTTTTGCTGGGGTTGAGCTTCAAGTGAGGGCAATGCAGTGCTTCCATAGCCAGGTGCAGGTAGGGCAAATCTTGAAGGTCTGGCAGATAAAGGGCACAGAAGATTCATTGGCAAGGAGAGTGTAGAAAGGAAAGTATTAGTAACTGTATCCAGAGAGAGAGAGAGAGAGAAGAAAGAGTCAGGGTGAGGAAAGGTGGACAAAATAGTAGAAGTAAGGGAAAAGGGAGTGATGGAGGACAGATTGTGACAGAAGGAGGAAAAACACACTGGGGAGGCATAGATGGAAAGAGTAGGGAGGGAGAGAGGGAAGGATACAAAGTTATGTCTGAGAGGTGGAGGGGGGCGACTGCAATGTCCAATGTTGTGGTTGTCTGGGTGAAAATCAGGTCCAGAACATTGCCTGCTCTATGAGTTGGAGGAGACTGGTTGAGGGTGAGGTCAAATGACGTCAACAGTGGAAGGCTGCAGGAGGAATGTAGTCTGATGTAAGGCTAAAGTCAACAAGGAGAATGAGTGGGTTTCCTTCAATGGGGAACTGACTCAGTAGGACATCAAGCTTGTCAATAAAGTTACCTAGGTAGATGACAATGGTGTGAAGTTTAGTAGGGAAAGACACTGTAATAGCATAATATTTTAAAGAAAGCGGAGAAGGAAAGTGGAGTGAAACACCACTTTCAAGACAACAGTAAACCTGTGCCAACACCCATGCCAAGATGTTGTGGAGAATATTTGAATGAAAAGGCAGAGGACAGGGCAGCTGGAGTTCTCAGGAGGGATCCAGGTCTCTGTTAAAGTCAGGAAGTGGAGGGATGCTAGGGCTAGATGATGTCAGCCTTCTGGTCAGCAGCTTGGCAATTCCAGAGTCCTCCTGCCACCATAGTCTAAGACTGTGATGAATGCTGGGAGTAAATGAGGTTGCTGGTGTTGCAGTGTCTATAGCAATGATAGTATCTATGAGATCTGTGGGATATGTAGGCAGGAACTCAGAGACACATCATCAGACTACAAATATGTTTACATTTGCAGCTGTATTTGAGGAAAGTTCGAGAAAGTATGGAAAATGATTTTTAGATGGGTTTGGGAGGTCCAGACTCTGTGTATGTGAGGAAATAGAAGAAAATCAGGAAAGTCTTCTCCAGTTGTTTATAACGAGCAACAGACTTACAGAGGAGTTGTCCTAATTTATCACTTCAGTAAGTGCTGTGTACGTCCCCCAGGGGTGCAGAGTTGGGGGTAGCTGACACTGAGGAATGTGAATTGTTTCATTAGTAGAATGTAAACTTTGAAGACACTCCAGTTTATCAAAGGTGAATAACAGTGTTTACTCTTTTTTTTTTACAGAGTGGGTTGAAAGAAAGCTTGAAAGGAAGTAATAGCATTTGTTCTTTCAACCCATTAATGGGTTTCTTGTCATTGGCCTGGATAACATGGAGACAGTCTAAAGTCAAGCAGGGCCTGTATTTATCAAAGTACCACATTTTAAGCCCTATATAATTATCTGGTGGTAAACATTAGGTGCACAACTATACACCCCAGAAGTGCCCACATTTAAACACAGTAAATGTTCTTCTCAAGGTTTCTAGGGAGTTTTTCCTTGCCACTGTTGCCCTTGTCTTGCTCACTGTGGACTTGGACTTGGACAGTTGTAAAGCTGCTTTGTGACAACATCTGTTGTAAAAAGTGCTATATAAATACATTTTGATTAATTTTTTTTCAGTACCTAAAACAGTTACATTCTCAGCGGCATTTGAAACATTTTACTGCATTACCACCAGGTTTTATTATCAGATCAAGGGTATCCAGAACTAGTAATGGAGGGTGCGGGCCTAAATTGATAGAAGTGAAGATGGACATATAAAAAATGGTTTTGTCACGGTACGGCCCCTCCCCCCAAACGTTTCCGTGTGTGTGTGTTCGTCAATGTGGCCACGCCCTCCCTGTGTCTCACACCTGCTCCTCATTGTGTCGTTATCATATATGTATAAAGGTCTGTCGTTTACGTGTTTGTGTTGCTGGTGTTTGATCCAAGTAGTCTGTGTGTTTAGAGGTGAATGTTATATGTAACATAAATGTATGTTTATGTTTGACGCGACTCGTCCCCGCGTCCTGCTTAAACTTCCAACGTTGCAGTTTTCTTATATCTGTGATTTGTAGATGCAACCAGATCTGATGTAAAGGTGTTAACTTTTTTATGGACACTAATAGCCTTCCTTTCTGTGGTATACAATGAAATGGCTTGAAATGATCCAGGTTTCCTCTATAGCACATTAAGTGAATGTAACATGACATCTGGGTCTTTAAATTATACTGGATGGTGGCATTTTTTTTCTCGGTTAAACTAAAAAAATAGCAAAGTATAGTATGTATAGTATGTAGATCTAGACTTCAAACACACCTTCAGTTGTATGAAGGACTCACTTCCTCTTTTATACTTGAGCACACACATCTGTAGTCAAGATGGACTATCTATTACTCCCTGGTGGTTAGGGTATATATTACATCATTATCACAATACCTCTCATGCTAATGTGGTTTACAATAAGAAAAAAGATAAACAAACATAAATATCAACACACACCAAAATGATCTACATGAGAATATTCCAGTACAATGTGCTGCTTCTGATATGGCCAACTTGTATGTAATAATTGCCATATTTCTTACTGCCTTACAGTCTTAGCAGACTGTTATTACACCTGACTTTGCATCTTATAGAAGGGTGGACAGGGAGCTAATGCATGGTCTCTGGCTCTCAGCAGGTTCTATTTGCATGTGATATTTAAAGGGTTGTGTTTTCTGCTATTGCAGCATATGTATTTTTATGATACGGAGGGAGATGGCAGAAAGGGAACAGGTATGCTCCTGAACATGCCAGATTTCCTGACGTTGGGAGATGAAATTATCTTAACTGCTACTGTTATGTTATATACTAAATATTAAAAGTAAAAAATCAAAAATAAAATAAACAATTGGTGTCTGCTTGTTTCATTAGGTTCATGTACTTTGGAAATGGTCATTTGAACAATGTTCACTTTGAAAACAGAAGTGAAGAAAATGCACAATGCAGGAGGGTTAAATCTTAATCATACCAAATAATCTGTTATGACAGGAGATATATTCCACAGAGACTAAGATTATCTTCTTTTTCTTTTATAGAGACTGAAGACCAGAAATTAATTGTTACTAGCAGACAAATGATTCGTGTATATTATTCAGAGTTTTATTAATTGTACATAAGACATTCCACATTTTCCTAGTGTTTTACATCAAATGTATTTTAGTATACATCATATATTTATTTTTATGTATGAAGATCGAAAAACATTTTTCTTTTAATTTGTTTTTAACTCATCCTTGATGCTGCTTCACAAAAGAAGACACAAGTGTTATCTCTACCAAACCACTTATAACAAATTATACTTAAGTTATTTAAGATTTAAATTCATATAGCAGAATTAGATTTGGTTTATCAGTTTGTTTCATTTAGTACCATCTTCAGGGTTGCTAATAGTTTTGTGGAGCGAGAGAGGAGGGCAGAGTAGAGGAGCGAGTTGTTTTTGAAAATAGGCATTAGAGGATCTGGCAAACCACAGAGAAGAAAAGCCAATAATCTGTCACTGAGAGACATGCTGTGGCCTACTGCAGTTGGGCTCATCTTAACAACCCCAGTGTGGCAGTGACCAGTCATGACAAACCCATCGCACATCCCCACAGTAGGCATTCCTTCCAGACCAGGCTTCTGGGGAACAGGACAAATCCTACTGTTTTCTCAGGCCCAGTATCATCTGTATGTAGTAGGAAATATCACAAACAATCACTAGGCCCATTCTGAACTATATGTGGGTTTCGATATGTACATTCAAGACTGCTAATAAAACAGCATGTAATAAAATAGGCAAGACTTCTAGAAGAGAACATAGGAGCTTTGGGGGCAACATGCAAAAACAGACAGTAATGCTTTTAAATGCCCATTATAAAACACAAATATTAATAGTCTTATCATTCTAAGTACACAAATATTTATAAATAGTCTAACCATTCCATTATAAACACATAAATATTTATTAATAGTCTTACCATTCTCTAATAAGAACATAAATATTTTATAAATAATCTAACCATTCCATTGTAAACATATAAATATGTATTACTAGTCTTACCATTCTGTATTAAGCACACAAATATTTATAAATATTTGTTACAAAGGTTTCAGACCATAAACACTGGTGCCAGATGAGTTCATTTTGAAAGAGCTCTTATACCTCCCTTAAACACATGCCTGTCTCCGTGGCAACGGGGAGAAGTACACAAATAATAGTTGGCATGAACCCCCTGAACAGGGGCACCAGCATTAAACAACAGATGGGACATTGAGGCTGCACTAAGAGAGCAAAAGTCATCTGAGCTATTCCCCAGGCTACATGATGCTCTGGAGTGTAAGACACAGGTGATGACATTACAGTGTTGTTTTCTGCATTGCAGTAGCATTTACAATATACATAATAGGGCTAAATTCTGCAGTAACCTAGATATGCTCTGTGACCAGACTAAGACAACTTTAGAAGTTCCAGGTTAAAGTATTGGCAACTGATAACACATAAGTTAATAATTTGTGATTATCAATAATAAATTATTTAACTTCTAAAAACAATTCTTAAAATAATGCCAAATTAGTGCAATCTCTTTACACAGAAGTCCACAGATGGTCAAGTCTTTGTAATGGCTACCATAAAGGTAGGTGGTTTGCGATCTGAAACTTCCATTAAATAATCACCAACTCAGGAGTTAATGTTCTTTGTGTCAATTCATGTTAATCACCATTACCATGCACAGGTATCTTTATGAACATTTAAACATGTTGACAGTCCAGAGAAAGGGAAGAAAAAGTATGAGCCTAAAAAGGAAATCAAATCCTAGATGATCCTATTTCAACCTTAATCTCAGCACAAAACAAGAATCCAAGAAAATAATGTGATTAAGAGGCACTCTGATTAGAATTAGCATCTGGCAAATTGCTTTCGGCACTCTTCACACCTCTCCAGATGGGTGTATATAGTGAAAAGAATCCAGTTACTTCAGAAATTGCTGTCTGTGAATGGGATAAGAAAACAAGACATTTGTACCAAACATGAGTGTGAAGGATGTTGGCTAATAATAGTTTCCTGCTGGAGGAGTTGTAGTCTGCATCTTTCTGTGGACTGAGGTAAGACTGCATATGAACAAATTTGTCACTGCAATATTGTCACTCAAACAGGCTAGGACTAAAATACCATGATATATACATTTAATTTATGATAGTAGTGAGATGCACTGAGGCTTCTAAAATAACTAGAACTTAGGTATTATGTTTGTGGCTGAAAATATCTGAAGACAAAGGTTTATACTAATAGTGTTAATACCAGTAATTAAACCTTCCTCAGTCTACCTATGCAATAAATGTGGCCATAAACCACACTGTAATTTAAAATATTGACTAAATCCTGCTAGTGTAACGGTTTATCAGGGACAAGGCTAGAGGCAGGATGCAAGTGCAGGAGGTGTTTAAGAGCAAAACAACATGGGAGGTTAACATAGAGGATTAAACAGACATGAGGCCAGGAGGAAGGAACTGTGACAGCTAGACATGTAATACAACTGAGATCTTTGTAACAGAAAAGATTAATGTGGAATTCAGTTTCTATTGTCCTGTGATATAACCACACAATAATTTAGGTCTAATATAAATCAGTAAACCCATTTCCTCTTTCCCATTGAAGAAAAATGGAAGTGGCCATGATTAAATACATTTTAAACATTACATTACATATTTAAGTAGCTTTTTGAATGGAGTTTTTGATGATAGTTGATGATAATCTAGTAGAGGTTGGCGATTTCAGGTTTGTATGTAGTTGTCAAAGGAAAAATGAATAAGAAGTTAGAGAACAGTGGTGACTAGAATGCCTAAACAGTGGCACTGGCTAGAAACATTTTGGAAATACAGTCCTCCTGGACACTTAAGATCAGTTCATAGGCTCCCTGTGCTCAGTCTTTGTTCAGTGCTCTTGTGAAGGCCAATGTTGATATTTCAGGTAGAAACATTGTGTGCTGCCTCTTGTGTCTTTGTCTCTCTTTCTTGCCCCTTGAGCTTCTCCTAAAAGCTTAACGTAATGCCTTCCCCATTCAGTCTTTCACTGACCAAGCGGAAAGTTTACCCAGCTCTTGAGATTCTTCTGGCTGTCTGTTTCTCTTCCGTTAGCCTGCTCCATTTTTAGCTAGAAAAGCCAAGTTTTGGTCAGCTTTAATTTTTCTTCTGCTCCTGCGCTCACCTGACAGCCTCAGTTATTTCCATTCAGCTTGCAGATCTCCCAATGTTCTCTGGTCACCAATACTCAGAGATCTGGGTTCTGCTCCACTTCCACCCTTTCTACTCCTAGTGTTTCCTTATATCATATACCTAACCAGGTGTGGTGCTAGAGTGGTAAACACAGGCTGTTTATGAGTTGTGCAGCCCATTTGACTACAACTACTCATCATCTACATATTCTGCAAGCAGTGAAACATGGACACTGGTTCTCTGTGCTGTATGTAAGAGTGTCTGCTTCTTGATCCAGCTGGACTGTACTTTGTTGGTTCTATATGTTTGTATATATTGTTAAATCACAATAGCATTAACAAAATCAAGCAAATGTGAAGAACATGACTATATTAAGTGAGAATACAAAAATATTAACCAAACACATGACATTAGAAAAAAAAAAAACATTTAAAAAAATACACTACATTTGTGGAAATATTCAAAAGCCCACATCTCTGAAACATTAAGTGGCATTAGCCAAACTAAAACATTTTCATAAATACTGCATTAGAGGTTCTCCTGGTCTCTAAAGACACTTCAGAAGTCTGTTTTGGGTGTTAAAGGAGCAAAATATGCACAAAACAAGCAGGTGAAGAAAAGTCCGGCTGGGGTCTGTAGGACTCCGTAGAGTCCGACCCCAGACCATACCTGGGGCCCCCCCAAAATTGTCCAGCCAGTGGCCTCCTCCCTTATTGTGGGGCTATGGAGTGAGGCCAGAATGACTGAAGGTCTCTCTGCAGGGTAGCAGGACTCTACGGAGTCCGACTCCGAGTACTGGACATCATTGTACCAGTCCCGGAAGTCCGACGTGGGTTCGTACGACTGCACCGAGTCTGCACCTGGACCACACCCAGGGCCCCCTCCAACTCCCACAGTGGCACTCTCCCCTGTTGTGGGAGTCAGGAATGTGCCCAGGAATATGGAGGGTTTCCTTGCGAGGGCTGTGGGAGGGCGTTTGCATCCCTTCTTACCCTTCCTATTTTTGCTTTTCGTCCCCGGCATCCTTTGGCAGTCGATGTTTCTGTGATGGGAGGAGGCTAAGCAGGATGCGGGGATGAGTCACAGGAAACAGAAACATACGTTTATTAAACCACTTAACACACGCGGCGTAGCACGCAGTCTATTGGGCTCAAACATTGACAACATCCACAATAAGACAAGAGACATATATACATGCACGATAATGACACAAAGCAACACACACACACACACACACACACACACACACACACACACACACACACACACATATTGTTGGTGATTTCAATATTCACTTTGAAAACACACGATTCTTTTAAAATTAACTTTCAATCAATTCTTGATTTCATAGCTATTACTCACAATGTGGTGGAACCTATGCATAATTGTATCTCATGGTATTGACATACACAATTTAGCAGTACTCCCTCAAGGTGAGGGGGTATCTGACCACTTTCTTATAACTTATGATATGTGTTTTAACCATGATATTTGCCGTTATCAGAATAAGCAAATTATTACATCTGCTACAATAGCTGCATTTCTTGATACTTTAACAGACTTAACAAACATCAATTAACCTGTAGCTCCAGAAGGACATGAGTATATAACCAAATGCATCAAGAATTATTTCTGCATTTAGATGAGGTTGTGCACATTCAATCAAAAAGAATGAGTGAGAAGAGAATGGTTCCTGGTTACAATGATAATACACGTAATCTCAAATGAGCCATGTGAATCATAGAACATAAACGGTGAAATACTAAATTAGAGGGACTTAAAGTAGCGTAGAAAAATAGCCTTATTGAATATACGCATGCCCTCACTGTGGCAAAAATCATGATACTTATTCATTCTAATAGAAAAACATAAAAACAATACCAGATTCCTATTTATTCCTATTTGTACTGTATCAAAACTAACTAGGAATCATACTGAAATTGGATCCCTAATCCAGCAGCAATGCAGCAATAATAGCAGTTATTAAGTTTTTTAATGATAAGACTGAAAATATCAGAAAACAAATTGTTTTCTTAGACTCCGTTAATCTGCAAACACATTTTGGCAGCTGCCTGGTTAGCTCAGATAAACTGTTAGAATCCTCTCCCAAATGTGTCTGATAAATTCTTCCAAATCCTCCTCATTTATACTTGACTCAGTTCCATCTCGTTTACTCAAAGAATTACTGCCTAGTGGTACAGAACCTTTGCTCACTATAGTTAACTATTCTCTTGATCTAGGTTATATTCACGAATCATTGAAACTTGCAGTCATTAAACAACTAATTTAAGAATCTAGTTTTAATCCTTAATCCTTAATCTCAAATTGCAGGTGCTAAGGTAATTAATGATCTCTTAATATCCTCTGGTAAAGGACACATTTCTCTTTTCTTATACTTTTAGATCTTAGTGCTGCCTTCAACACCATCAACATCTTACTGGATAGGCTGGAAACATCTGTTGGCATTGAAGGTCATGCACTTTCTTGGTTCAAATCTTGTCTGACAGATTATTATTTGTCTTTGTACACAATGAATGCTTTAAGATCACAAAAGTAAAATATGGTGTCCTACAAGGGTCAGAACTGGGTCCCCATATTATTCTCATTATATGAACAGTTTTCAAGCTTGTTGGTATGTTGTTGACTAATCTACCAATACTAGTTCACCCACGTTTTGATCTGCCACTCATATTGTACACAGATGAAATGAAAGTGTGGGCACTTTGTTTAACCAATGTCAAGGTACGGCCCCCTCCTTATAGACTCCTCACGCTGCCTTCTCCTTATGTGATATGTGTAAGTGTGTCTCTTTATTGTGTTTTGTCTGCTAGTATACTGCTGTTTTTTGTGTTTTAGTTTTGTTCTTTGTGTTAAATAAACATCCATGTTGTTTAAACAACAACTTGTCTCTGCATCCTGCCTCACCTCCCAACCAATTGCAAGGTGACAGATTTTGTCATTGGGTCCAGAATATTAATAACAGCAACAACAAAATAACCAACAAAACTACTGCCTCAGTTACTTGTACTGTGCCCTTACGTTTGCCATTTAAGATGGAAACAACCCACTGACCTATGTTTTAAGCAAAGTAAGACTGAATCCGGTGGACCTAAAAAATTGCTGGATTGCTAACAAACTTTCACTTAAATATAAAATATAGACCAGGAATTGGACATGGATGCTTACACACTATTAATAAATCTAAACAGCTCCAAGAGTAGAAAACAAAACTTTAATGTGAGAACCACTCAGTGTTACATGGATGGCTGTATTGCAAGTCATTACTAAGAATGAAAAAAAGATGTCCTGATAAAAGCCACATCACAAGAAGAAACAACCAGATAAGTGATCAAATTAAAGCAGAAAGGACCATTTCCAAAGAAATGCGATGAAATGCACATGAGCGTAAAGGCACCGCTGAAGTGTTTACATGGTGACACAGGGTAAGTGCTCCACCAAGTAGATGAATATTATAAAAAAAATGTGCATAAAATAGAAACATCTTCATGTCACCACTGGTTCAATTTTAAACCCCAAGCGGGTTCAAACTGACAAAATAGATCAAGTGGGTTGGAAACGCCACACTACAATAAAAATGTATCCAACTGAAAACATGGACTAGTTCAGGAGCCACTCTGAAAAAAATACACCATGCCAAAAATTTCCAGCTTGGATAACAGTAATTTTAGGTGTTCCTGCAGCCTTCCTATTGCCTTAGATCTAACCTTAATATCTACCAGTTACCATGATGTATTGCTTTCATTGATAGCTTGTGGAAATAGCACTTTTGGGGAATTTGTTCAGAGCTACAGAACATTACTTTACCCCTGCCCTTATGTTCAAAATGGTGCTGCACAGTGTTACCAAATCAAAGCAGGCAAGGGGCAGAGAAGATTGAATTGGTTTATAGCAAACTCTCTATATTCCAGCTTCAGGGTAAACCCACTATCACTGCAAACCTTAGAAACACAAGAAAAAACACAGTTGATGGAAACCTAGTAGATGTAGCGATCTTGAGAATTTCATTAATCTACTCACAGAACTTCTTTGCTACACTGCTGTTTTACTAACTAAAAGTAATTTGATGGCATATGCACAGCAGATAACCCTGCTGGACAATTCTGAAAGCTAAAAATATGATGCATTGACTTGAGCCTTATTCATGACCATCATAAACATACAAGCAAACTGAGATTCAGTTGGGAATAAAACAGGCCCTCCTTAAATTTTATGTCTGGACACAGTCATCTATGAGCATACATTACAAATGTCCAACAAATAAGGATACTATTAGACTTGCTGGTAAAGCCAAATGATAGATCAATATGTCTGCACAAAATACATTTATAAAAATGATGATAAACACGAGTTTTTATTAAATAAATGACATTTAGTTTTAAGTGTGCACAGTGGAATATCTAAGTTCTAAGGAAGGAAAAGCTTTTCAGAAATCTATATGCACTGTCAGCAGGTTCATTATTAAACAGAACATTCCAAGAGGGGAAAAGGAATGGTCAGACATGAAGCCTGAATGTAAAAAAAAAAGAAAAAAAAGTATCATCTCATATCAAAAAGCACCCACTCAAAGATCTCCATCAAGCTTATCTTTCCTGGATGAATTTATCACAAGCATTTTAAGCAAACTCTTCTTGTTGGATATAATTCCCAAAGGCAATATTGAAATGCTGCCCTTCACAAGTGGATAAATGTTCATTTGCTCAGTGTACCTAGCCAAATGGCCATGTTTAGTTATACTAGCTAAAATTTGCTGGTTTGCAATATAAATTAATCAATGCAGAAGCATTTCCTGACATATGCTGTCTTTCTAACATGACATATAAAATAGTTTGGCAGGCAACAAATTAAATATTTTCTTTAGGTCAATCCAATTCATTTTACAGTATATTTATAAAAATTATTTAAATGATCACTGTGTCCTCTTTCCATGAGACCACCAAATCTTCTGATTCAAACGATTCACTTAGAAATATACAAACAATCTTCTTGATGTGGACGAAACCCAGCACCACTTCACAGAACCCAGCTCTTTGTCTAATCTCTCAGTTCATACAGTTTCACAGCCAGCACAACTGCACAAAGTTCTAACCAGGGTGTTGTGTGGGCTGGTCCGGGGTAGCACTACTGTGCTATGAACTTCAGAGGGTTGTAAAAACTGACAGTAGAAAATATGCATTCCTGAGTATATGGCTATATGATGGAAAAGGTATATGAAGTTGTCCACTTCCAAGTTCCAGGATAGCCACACGCTTCCTGGGATAGATAGATGATACACATTAAGATCTTTTAGATTTTTAGATCAGTCCTGTGCTGAATATTATTTTCTTACTCTAAGAAGCTTTTTTGTTTAATTCCAATTAGATTCCACTAACATCACTGTAGATCTGATAAGCATTTCAATTAGCCTCTTCTTCTGTGTTCCACTTATGTGAGACCATCATTAACAAAGTGTCTCATCAATAACTGTACAGCATCTGAGCCATACTGTTTTGCTCCCAAGAATCTAGGGCTGCCCATTACATGAAACAATAGATGACAACATCACTAGATGGGCAGTTGTGGGTAGAGGGCTGTTGACAAATACTCTCCTATATTACTCAGCTCACATGTCAATGTCATTATCATTATATCAGCTGGACCATAGCTGGCTCCCACCTATTGTCATCAATCTGGTGAACTTCCGTTTCTTATATGCAGGATTGCTACATCATCCACAGAAAGAGATGACTTATTGGAATTTTCTTGTCCTTCTTAGGCACTGTATATCCCAGTGTGCCTGTATGTTGTGCATTCGGATGTGAGACCATTTAGAGCGAAATCACTATTTTCATACCTATGGAACGTGCATACATATGAAACATTTTCACATAGACTACTACTTATATTTGCATATGATAACTTACCCTTGCATGTACATACACTTGCACATTCATTCACTGGTGCGTAAACATAGAGTTTAACTATGCTTGTGCATGTAACAATTTTCAGTGGTGCCTGGAAGTCATTTTATTGTGACAGGAAGGTAGATATTTAACATGTATACATCATGCTCCTCAATATAAGGTGAAGAGAGGTCTCTAAAAAAAGAAAAAGACATTATGTCAGTGTCTACTTCTGGTTATATGACAGTTTGAAGATCAAAGACACTAAAGAAGGAATATTCCTACAGTTCAACCAACACCTGGCACTCCTGATTGCCCATGATACACTTTGATAGGGGATCATATTAATCATGTTTGGATGTGGGATTTAATTGGCATGGAATAGCTTTACTTTTTGGAATTGATCTATGGATTGTTTCTCACAGAAAACATCTTGGTTTCCCACCACTAGAACAAACTTCTTTATCGAATGAGAATTTTAAGCAAATTTTGGAATACACTCCCAGCGCTAGCAAGAACTATGTTCGGATAGTTTCAAATTTGCCAGTTAACTGAATTAGAAATTATAAGATTAAATTAAATGCAGCCTGTAGACCTGATGACAATGATGTGACTATATCATAGCATTAAGATACATGTTAGCTTTTCAGTATCCTCCAGTCTGCCAACAGTATGTGAGTAAATATTCAAAACATATATCTCAACATAATGTTTTAGAATACACTTCCAATAACAATGACATTTGTTCAAAATATTTGATAATGTAGCACACGATCTTATCATTTCTAATAATAGAAATGTCTAATCAATAACCCACAATCTTAAATTAATTTTCAAGTTTCCATAACTCATCAGGAGTTCTTATATCATAAGGACATATACCTTGCTTACGACTAAACAAATGTCAGACAGCTTCTGTTACAATGACATTTTTTACACATGCATGCCTACATGCGTGTCACGGAATGCTCACCTCCCGCGGGGCACATGTTTTTGCCAGCCACGTTTGTGGCCACACCTGCACACACCTGCACCTTGTTTCATCTGCGTGTATTTAAACCCACGTCAGGCTGTGCAGAGTCATTGGTCATTGGTGACGTAGCGTGTGGATGTAACGTAGTAAATGTTTGGTATACTGTTCTCTTTGTCAAAGTTTAAACATTTTGGTGTTTAAATGTATCGGTGTATCATGTGTATTGTTAACCATTTCTTGTTTGAATTAAGCGTGTGTAATTCTTGAGTGCCATTAGTGTTGTGTTTATATGTTAATAAATGTATGTCCCAGACGTTGGAGTTTGTGCGTCCTGCCCCGCGCCCTGCGGCACTCGGGCCACCTCGCGTTACAATATGCATAGTGTCATATGCAAATGAAAGTAGTGTACTGTATATGTGCAAGTTTAAGTTTAACCTGTATGTAAGTAGTGTATAGGTGCAAATTTAAGGTAACTTATATGAAAGTAGTGTATTATTTTAAGTTAACCTATATGTAAGTAGTATGTGTTTATGCACATGTGTTTTGTATGTGTGCAAATGTCTCTTGTATGCACAAATAATGTGTATTCAAACAGGTGTTTCACTGATTTCACCCTAAATGGCCTCTCAAACATTTGCTGCAGGGTTAGGCAAGAATAAGATGTGCACGTGAGGTTGGTCAAATGTGAGGGTGGACACGTGTGACAGTAGAATATTCCAACAGGTTTTGTACATTTTAGCAATGGCTCACTTCTGGGCTGATTATAAGGAAAAGAAAGAAGCAATTCATACTTTTTTATATCCTTACATTGGTTCCCAGTTTGCTACAGAATTGATTCCAAAATTGCTATTACTCAGCTATAAATTAATAAATAGTTTAAGGCCAATGCAGGTACCTGATATGCTCAAGGTACCTGATATGGCTGCTCCCATCACCCCCTGATGTGCCCTGCTGTAGCCCACCACACCTCCACCCCAGCCAACTACTTCTCCGATGCCCTTAATTCTCTTGTGGGATACCCTAGAACAGATCATTGTGGGACACCATAACTAACCCTTTTGTATACTGAAAAATCTCCATTTATGTTAACAATCTTGTAGCAACTGGATAGATCAGATTAAAACCAAGAAAGGGCTATTCCCTTGAGTCTAACTAGTAAAATGTTGTGATCTATAGTGTCAAATGCCAAAGGGGCAGGGGAGGGGCTGCAGGGGAGGGGAGGAGCTGCATTGGAGTGGAGGGGCCGAGGGGCAGGGGAGGGGTGAAATGGGACTGGGTCTTAAGATTTCTTGATTTCATCTTATTAATTACATGACTTTAGTGTTTTTAAGGACTGCCGTGGTTGGTAAACATATTCAGAGGAGTGCAAAGACACTAGTCAACTTTAAAGATGATGTTGTTCAGTGATTGTTACCATGCATGGAAATGGTAGTGTTGTTTAGTAAGGACCTGCAGGGGATAAGAAACATATCATATTTGAGATTAAACATTGTTTGAGATTAAATATGGTACTAGAGTTAAAATTTTAAGTCAGTCTGGTCAAAAAGAAATTGTATATTTTAACTAAGTAGGTAAAACAAATATAGGTTAAGAGAAAAATGAACTTACCTGTGATTATTTTTTGTGAAGAGGCTTCCATGTTGTCTTGGAGGGAAAAGAAACTGTAGGCTGTGTTGAAGGAGACTTTTATAGGGAATTTTCTTGCTCAAAAGACAGGAAGTTGCATCACCTAATTTCCTGTTTTTTTTCCTATATTACTTTCAGAGGGTGGTTTTTGAGAAGTTGAGTGATATTGATATTGAGAAGTTTTGATTGCTGGATTTGTCCTTGAACTTTTAAATACGTTTTGTGAATATTTTTGTTTGTTTTGATGAGATGTTTTTTCTTTGCACTGGAGCACTGGGAGCCACTGGAGCATGGCCATGTGTATTTTTCGGTAGACCATTCCAGATATTCAATATTGTAGTGAAGTACACAAAGTTTCCAGAGAAACAGGATGTTGTGGACAAAGGTCCTTGATCAGCTGTGTAATGAAGCACTTGGCAGAAAACTTGAATACTTCTCAAAACTTGTGTACTGGTGTATCAATCCTTTACTTCTGTACTAAGCTATAATGAGTGCTCTAATGAGCGCATATACCACGAGTGAAGGCTCCCCTCTGAGATGTAAGTCAAGTTAGAAGAGTGCTGCACATATGGTTTATCACATACCCAGCAGAGACCATTTTTACTTTTGAAATGTTTCAACCTTTTCCACAGTCTCATTTCATATGTATAGTGATTCCACTTGCTTAAAATCACATAATTAAATCGGTGCTATCTATTGATTGTTAAATTGCAAAAAAAAGATACACTTGGGAATCAAATGGAATATAATTGATCTTGCTTTGCCTTTTGAAAGGAACTTTCAAGGACATTGTGCTTAATAGCTTGATTGTGAAAAAATAGTTCCCTAGCACAGTGCCAAGAATTATGAGACAGTATAATGTTGCATTTTCTGAAACAAAGTCTGAAGCTGTATTTTGGCTTTACATGTTGTGTTGTTTGTTTAAAACAGTCCAGTGTACAGGCATCTAAAGCTCTACCCAGCCTTTGTGGGCTGATTTGTGACTTAAAATGTCACTTGTTGATATTTTTGGTTCTATACTTTCAGAGTATACATTACAAAATAATGTAAACTCAGAGAAATAGATAAAAGGCCTGAACATAATTACATTGAAATGTTTCTTTCTTTCTATATTATGACTAAAAATTATTTAACAAAGTATGATCAATTATTTTACCACAATGGTGTTTTCTCACACAATGATTGTAGTTAACTGATGAGAAAGAGAAATTACATGACTTTTTTTTTTGGATGGGAGGGCAGTTAATCATTTTAACTCACATATTTGCTGGGAGGGCAATTTGGTGACTTTTTATGATGGGTATTGTATGGGGTAACCTGGCAGTACTGGAGTATGATGGTCTTTTTCATTGAAGAATGTGCCAAACATTCAATGCATGAAAAAATAACATAGAAACTACTATCGTAACATACTTTAAGTCCTTCATTCAATAATCATGATCATTAGAAATGTGTTTTGAAGCTTGTCAGATACTTAAGCAACATAATCAATCTACTTAGTCAGTGCAGATTTGTTTTATTTAGTGAAAGGTACAGAATAAGACATGGGCATATACCTCATCAGATTAACAAACTACCTCAAGATTCCCATTCTCTCTATTCCACGCAATGCTCTACAAAAGTACTGCAGAATGAAATTTAACCATTAAAGGAAAACAAGTGAGACAAATTTACTGAATTACTATTTTCCCTGTGCATATATAACATTTTCATAGTACATTTTTTAGATGGCTAATTTTAATTTTACCTCTCAAGGTTTTTATTCCATAGCTAAACCCCCCCAAACTATTCGAGTTACTATTGGTTACATCTCACTTTCACTTTACATTAAAGAGTTGCCAGTTTGAGCCCCACCACCACCAAGTTAACCATTGTTGGGCCCCTGAGCGAGGCCCTTAATCCTCACTTAGCTTGCTTCTTATAAAAAAAAGAAAGAAACAGCCAATTTGCAATAGGCTAATGAGCAAAACAATATTTTTTTGCATTAAACAGCCATTACTTCTGGAAAATCACTGTGGCTTCAATGCTACATCACCATGACCAACAGGCAGACTTTGTGCTCATTCTGCCTCCCCTACACACTGGCAGTTAAACACATGACTCACTGTTTTTGCAAGACATGACTGTAAATCTTTATACTAAATGGTGCTTCACTGATGGTGCTTCATTGATCACATTTGGATTCAACATTTCACTGCGTGTGGTTGGCTCCACACAACTCTGGTGAACTTCAGCATAGGATGTATTGCTCTTGATTCCACCTCCAAAAACAAACAAACAAACTAATTAATAAAAACAAAACAAAATAACAACAAAAACCATAGATTGTAGCAGTTCACACTCTTATGATTTTAATAATTGCTCCCTGTAATATTGCTCTCTGGCTTTTTTGTACAAACAGTACCAATAGGATCAGTTAGACAGATATTCACATATTCAGAAAAAACAAATAAGACAGGATGTTGCACAAAGATCCAATAAAGGCACTTCATTAATTTATTTATTTGAGATGCAATATACATCATGGACCTGATCTGTAATCAACTCACTAACAGGCTCAAAACATGTTTGTTTCAAACATGCATTTGTCAAATCAATTGTTTACTGATTTACAAAAGCAACAGCTGTTTATTGATTTACAGGAGCAACAGATGTATCATGTTCAGGGATGTCTTTGTCCACTAATATAGATACACTGACATTTAAATGTAAAAATCCAATTAAACAGAAATAGTTTGTTCTGCATGTCCCTTCAGGAAAAAAACAAACATTTAATTCAACTAAGCATCTGCAAAAACAAATGACAGCAGAGTGTATGAGGAGGTCTCCATTCTATCTATTTAATGTCATAATGCTGAAAATCAGCACTGCATGAGACAATGACAATAATGTCAATCTGCCTGTTAATCTCCTAAACTGGGCCCTATCATCATGAAACAGATTCAGGAATGCTGTGCTCAGCCTGTAGCTGCTGGCATCAACAGACACTACCATGTCAGGCCTGGCCTGACATGGAGTACAGTAGCAGTTAACATCTTCACTTTGTCATGAGTCTGCTCTCCTGGAGTGCCTCACAGCCCTGAATCATTCTGTTACTTGATGGATCTCAGTGGATAGACTAAGTTAAAAGTTTTCTCAGGTAATTTACCATTCCAAGCACTGTTTCAGCCTGGAGATGATATGTCTGCCACTTCTTTTACCTTCTTGTGGTCTGACTCTACTTCCTCTTTTCAGCTTCAAACCTGAATCCTGAACAGAACCATCTGGGCTTGATCACACTGTGGTCAGTGTGGGTTCTATTGGAATCTGTCAGAAACCTGAAGAATCATTAATGGTAGAGGACATGTTGGCCCCATCCACTTTTGGGATTTGTCTTTCATCATAGGAAGAATGAACATTTCCCTTTTCACAGCCATGTTGAGTTGGTTAGGTCCACACAAATTCTTTTTCTCTTTACAGCTGGAATTGTTGAGATGCACCATGATCTACCATGGTATGTTTTCCTTGGACTGCTTTCTCTGTAATATTTCATCCACCTTTTGCCACCAGTGTGTCTGTTTTAAAAGTTACTGTCTTTCCATATGTTGAACGAATCACCTGCCATTTAATCTCTGAATCATGATTCTCTGCACTGCCAAGAAAATATAACCTATGCAAGCATCTAAAAGCAAGTATCATTCATAGCATTGCTTTTTATGTGGAGGAGATTCACACAGGTCATGTGATCTACTGCACTATGGACCAGGTGTACTACCAATTATTGTGTAATCTCTTAGTGTTTCATCCCTTAGTGTCTAATCCTCTCATCTTTCATGTTTAATCCTTTAGTGTCTAATCCTCTCCTCTTTAGTGTTTAATCGTTTAGTGTCTAATCCCTGTGCCTAATCCTCTACTCTTTAGTGTTTAATCCTTTAGTGTCTAATCCCTTAGTGTCCAATCCTCTCTTCTTTAGTGTCTAATCCTTTAGTGTCTAATCCTTTAGTGTTTAATCCTTTAGTGTATAATCCTCTCCTCTTTACTGTTTAATCCTTTAGTGTCTAATCCTTTAGTGTCTAATCCTTTAGTGTATAATCCTCTCCTCTTTAGTGTTTAATCCCTTAGTGTCAAATCCTCTACTCTTTAGTGTTTAATCCTTTAGTGTCTAATCCTTTAGTGTTTAATCCTTTAGTGTCTAATCCCTTAGTGTTTTATCCCTTAGTATCTAATCCTGTCCTCTTTAGTGTTTAATCCTTTAGTGTCTAATCCTGTCCTCTTTAGTGTTTTATCCCTTAGTGTCAATTCCTCTGCTCTTTAGTGTTTAATCCTTTAGTGTCTAATCCTCTCCTCTTTAATGTTTAATGCTGTAGTGTCTAATTCTCTCTTCTTTAGTGTCTGATCATTTAATGTCTATTCCTCTCATTAGTGTTTGATCATTTAGTGCCTAATCCTCTCTTCTTTAGTGTCTAATCTGTGCAGTACTGCTTTGCTCACCTGCACTTCACTTCCTCTGTTGTCATCTCTGTGAGGGAAGTTCCCATGTTCACCCTACCACTGTGCTCCCACACTGGATGCGGATACTGCAACATTTGAGGCTGTCTGTTCCTTGTTAATACTAATAGGGTGATATGAAAAGAGTCTCTACCCATACTCCACCCAACTTCTTTTTGTCCCACCCAATCAATGCATGTCATGCCTTTGATCAAAAATAATAATAGACATCTTAATTTAATTAAACTATCCCAATATTCATAACAACATAACTATGTACTTGCACTAGGTTGTGTCATTGACTGCATGTAAAAAAAAAAAAAGAAAAAAAAAAGTGTCATAATTTCTTATGATTGAACAGGGCAGGTAGAATAGAGAGGTAGACAGTGGGCATCAAAAGTAATCCAATAAACAGTCAAGTAACAACATTGCTAAGATCACAACCATAGAACTAGAAAACCTGCCAGAGAAACACTCAGTAAGTAGACCTGGGACAAGCCATACTGCACAAAGCGACTGGCAATGAGAATATATAGGGAGGTGATAGACAGGGGGACAGAGATGGTATTCAGGTTAAAGTGGTCTGGACATGCTTGGTGGTCTGGCTGGACATGCTTGGTGGTCTGGCTGGACCTGCTTGGTGATGCTTAGTGATGATGTGTTCTGGAGGAGCTTGCACATATGAGTTATTTTTTGTTTTGCAATGTAGTAGTTTTCACATTAGTAATTATCTCAGTATTTAAAAATATTATACTGAGATAATTTCTCTGCCTTTTAACAGGAAGTTCATACTGCATCTTGGTTGTCTTTATAAATGAGAACTGAGATTGACCTTAGTGAAGGAGAGTGAACTAACGTACCTGCCTTGTACTTTTCAGGAGAGAGGCAGAATGGCAGGCTGCTGCTCAGATAGATTTGACAGTAGGTATTGAGCTACTTGATGAAATCTTAGGGAATTTTGCAACCACAAAATGGTGATATCATAGTGATACTGCACTTACTTTAAGTCAGTGAAATTTTAACTTCCATTTTGTAATATAATGTATGTAATAATAATAAACTTGTCAAACCCATTAGCCCAGGCCAAAGGTCATAATGCATTGATAGCTATAACATTTCAAGGCATGTATCATTCAGTGTCCTGGGACATAGAAAACATTAGAGCCTATCATGAAGAGAGCTCTGTCATTGAGCTAACCCTGCAAGTTTATTTAACCACATTCAAAAACTATGGTTTAAAAAACATGAAATTTCAAAATATTTTGCAGCCTGACACACAGTGCACTCTGGGAGCCCTCTAATTATATATGAGGTATAATAGTGTTATGCTATTCTAAATGAAAACATGAATTACATGTTTTGTTGCAATCAGATTATGTAAAAGGTTGGGAAAAATAATATTAATTTAGCAGATGTTACAAGTGAGGATAAGGCAAAAAGGTGAGTTATTATTTGTGTGAGCTACATATCTTCTCTCCAGCTCCAAAGGAGCTGTTGTGATTTTTTGCAAAATCTGTTTGTTTATTTAAATAAATAGGCAAATGCATACCCGGGTACATAATACATAAGGAATTAAGGTGACTCAGACTTCTGGCTGGCTGAATTGATTTTCACTGGACATGAACCTGGGAACCCCTGTGGTAGAACTGGTACCCAACATCCAGCACAGGTCTTGATGCTGTGTGTTACTGGTTTGCTCCCTGAGGTCTTTGCCTCTATGCCTGACTCTCTGACTCAGGATGTTTGCATAAAGCACAGCACTACAATTAATCCCACTGCTGCTGGGCTGGGATGAGCCCTCTATTTCTTTTTGGGACCACCACTCTCCTGCTGGCTTATCTAGGGCATGTGTGTGAGGCTCTGGGACAGAACACAGATGTATGCTCAGAATAAGAATCTTCTCCAGAGGTCTTGCTCACCGCCACCCAACTGTGAAGGACAGAATATTTCACAGTGCCGTACATGGAGAAATAATGGGGGTGATGGTGCATTTAATCTTAGAAGGAGGGTCAGGGTTAGGTTAGGGTTAGATTTAGGTTAGGGTTAGACTTAGGTTAGGTTTTGGTTAGGGTTAGATTGAGGTAAGGGTTAGGTTAGGGTTAAGTTTAGAAGCAGTTAGGTTAAGGTTAGAAGGAGAAATATGTTACATAACAGTGTCCAACTTCTGCAGCTCAGATAAAAATAATATGGTCTAGTGGCTTGTCTCTGTGCAGCAGGTAGGCAGGATGAAGACAAGCAAGTAGCTATGCAAAATTAATGCAAATCTTATTTGATGGTTATAACTGAAGATACACGATTGCACATATCAATAATCAATCCATCCAACTTACAGGAAATGCATTTATAGAAGCTGCCATGACCTGAGCTGTCAATGCCCAACAGTACCTTTCCTTGGCATGTAATGTAACTCTGTGGCACAGAAGCATAAATCTCACCTTTCAGATCCAAGTTTGAAGATGACAGCAACAAAAGAAAAGGGAGAGTAATGTGTGAGTGGTTTCTCACTGAATTAACTTTGCTCAGCGATATATCACTGTTCAAGCTTTCTGTTCTCAGGTGGTTTTACAAGGCTTGCTACAGTACTACACTCATGTTATCTGGGAAGGCTCTTCATACAAGTGGATTCATGTGAATTCCTTTTTATTTGTATTTTGTTATAGACATCACTATCTGATATGGCCACTCAACAATTGATAAGTTAAATGCATTAATCCAAACCAGGAATTACTAAGAAAATAATGGATATTTGTTTTGAAATATTCTGCTGATGTGTACCTCCAGCCCTCGGTTTTTAGATGAGACAGCAAGTCGAACCTGCTGGAGATGTTTCATGCAGATATGTATCTTAAATGAAAAAAGATAAAATCGCAGTAGATAAAGAACACTGTAATTAACAGCTGTAGGTGATAAATCATAATAAAACAGCTTTGCACTGAACATCAGTTCTTGTGCATGATGAAAATGCTGAGGCTTTGTTTCTCACACATGAACACCTATTTACACACACACCCAAACACCTATTTGTGGTCTCACTGCACACACACACAGACACACACCCAAAAACCTATTTGTGTTCTTCCTGCACACACACACACACAAACATCTATTTGAGGTTTCACTGCGCACACACACACACACACACACACACACACACACACACACACACACACACACACACACGCACCCATACCCAGAGGATCCATCTCAGATGGGCAAACTCTTTGAGGGAGAGACCATCTCCCTAACCATGTGCTATTGATTCTGTAATGCAGCCCCAAAGCCAAGCTGCATTAGACACTGCTCTATGCCAGACTACATTCCCAGATGACCACATAATCAAGGAAGTGCTCTTTGCATTATGAGCCACTTCAAGTGCACCAGTGATTCATAATCTATCCACTGACGTCTGTGAGGTCCACTGATAATGCATTTGCCGAAATACAGTAGCAAGCAAACCACAAATCTGTCTTTTTGGTTTGATGAAAGTTGAGATGTAGTGTATATGAAGACTGGAGTGCACAGGAATATGGAAGGGTGAGTGATTTATGTGCTCCAAATCCTCCATACTTTATCCATCTAAAGACATGACCACATATCTGTTCACATGGTACACAATATGTCTGACCCGCAAGTACTTCTGACAGGCAGGAACTAGGAACAGGATCTAGGAAATAGGAACTAGGAACAGGAACTAGGGGGTTTTGTGATAACCGCTACCAGTGTTCCTCTTTCCAGTAGCTGTGCTTCCCAGAATAGCTTCAGTCAGACCCAAACAGATCAAAGCCCCTCCACCGGCTTGCCGGCACCCACTGTACTACTGCCAAGCCACTGTTCCCACTTCACACTTGGCCATGCAGCTTTGATGGCTGTTTCGCTGTGTCTGAGACCCTACCTGTGCTCTCAGCAGGGAGAGCCTCGAAAGACAGAAAATTAAAATAAGGAAGGAAAAATCACCCGTTATTCTAGTGTGTTCGTAGTTTTCCTGCTGCCAGTCACAGAAAAGTGGTGTGTGTGTGTGTGTGTGTGTGTGTGTGTGTGTGTGTGTGTGTGTGTGTGTGTGTGTTAAGCAATAGTGATAACACGGGTGACACATAACTGAGAAAGCAGACTCGCAAATGTCTCCTTTCTTCTCCTTTCTCCTCCTTTCTCCCTCTCTAACTGATGCTGGCTGAATTCCCACATCCACACTAAGCAGTTAAAAGTGGGATCTCTGTGATCTAATTATGGTGTATGATTATTTAGCCATTTGTTCTGTACTCTGCCAGACCCAAACTAAAGCAACTATGGCCAGACTTAAACAATCAAAAATCTCCTTCATTTGACTGGAGCACTGATTCAGTTGCACATACAGCACACTCTAAAAGCAACCCCATGTCTACACCATACTGGTCACATGTCATCATCCAGGTATTGGTTATGTTCATGTCATTAGCATGTTGAGCCAGCACTGAATAACAGAAGTAACACAATGAAATTAATTTAGCCTCAGTGATCTCTGTACAATACTTACAACTGTACATGAATAAAGACAATTTTAGCAAATATTAATTAGTATTTATTTTATTTATATATAATCGAAATAATATTGGACAATCTCAGGAAAAATAAGTATTGTGAAACAGAATGTAAAATCTTGAAAAATAAATGTAGTATAATAGCTTATAAAGTAAATTAAACTGTACTATATATATATATATATATATATATATAAAATATATCTTAAATGTGTATATCAAATTCAAAGTCAAATTTATTTATATTCATTTACAACAGCCCTTGTCACAAAGCAGCTTTACAAATGTCCAAGCCCCCAGTGAGCAAGCCAAGGGTGACAGTGATAAGGAAAAACTCCCTAGAGCACGAGGAAGAAACCTTGAAAGGAAACAAGCTTTAAGGGGGGGGGGGGGGGCATCCTCCTCTCACCAACAAACAATATAAACAACAAAGAGTAGAATAAGTAGTGAAAGAGAAAAAAATAACAATAAAAAAAGCAATGAATGTCTATAATGGTCCTAGTCTGGTTTCGATGGTGTGCGTGTGTCTCATCTTCCATGAAAACATCTGTCAAGGGCAATGGAGAAGTAGTTGGCTGGGGTGGAGGTGTGGTCAGCTACAGCAGGGGACATCAGGGAGTGGTGGGAATAGCCCTGGCAGCTGAGACGGGTTGAGGCTCAGTAACATCATGACATCAGGGGTAGGTGTATCTCGGCAGAAAGAGAGAATAGATTACTAGGCATGTCCAAGTCAAAAGGTGTGTAAATTAGGGAAGTATAATGTGCAAAGTTGGACTCCAGCAGATCTAGTTATGGAAGTATAGCTAAAAGGATAGAGCCAGAAGGAACGACAGGCATGAGTACACCAGAGAGTATAGTGACAGCATCATAACATTTCAGTTTACCATAACTCTCAATGCCCATGGACCCCCAGATCTACACCTTTACCTAAGATGGGAAGAAGTTAATAAAATGCCTGAATGTACAGACTCTACAGGTTTTCAACCTAGCCTTAAATATTGAGACTGCATCTGAGTCTCGGACATTTACAGGAAGGATATCCCAAGGCCCTGCCTCCTGCGGTAGATTTTCTTATTCTTGGTACTAGTAAAGAGCCTGCACTTTTTTATTTAAGCAGACATGTTGGTTGTCTTGCACTAGGAGTTCACTAAGATACTGTAGGGCATGATCATTCAATGCTTTGTAGGTCACTAGAAGTATTTTAAAATCAATATGAAATTTTACTGGGAGCCAATGTAATGTAGCTGGAGCTTGTTTGGGCAATTAATGGTATAGCCAGCTAGTAAGGCATTTACAGTAGTCCAGTATTGAAGTAATAAATACATGGACTAGCTTTACTGAATCAGGTGAAGAAAGTATGTTCTTAATCTTTGCAATGTTCCTGAGGTGGAGAAAGGCGGGCCTAGAAATATTATTTACATGAGCTTCAAACAACGGACTGGGATCCATAATCAGTCCAAGAAACAAGTGAAGAAAATGTTACTGGGAATCCACTGATATTCATTAAGTAATTAGAGAGAGTGGTCCTAGCTGTCTGTGGGCCTAATCAATATCTAAAATAATAGGCAATAGTATATATCATCTGAACATGCAAACTTTTACAGGCCCCACTGAACTATAAAATAGATACCATTTGTACTTCATAAATTTTACTACTCTAAACTTAGAATCACTAAAATAACCTCTTCCATGAAATATTCTGTTTTCCAACATAAGCCTGTAATTAGGATAACTAGTTAACTACTTGGGCTAGGAGCAGTTACCCACTCTCAACAGGAGATGAGAACAAGGGCGGCTCAGATGCATATTGGGTTTTACATGTACATGCATAATCAACATGCTGCTATAATACACACAACTCCATTTGAACTTAACTGGGACTTTTGTTGATGTTGGGTCTCTTGTGGGAATCCCTTCACAACTATCTCTCAGCAATAGAATTGCTTATTTTTTGGACAATGCAAGGGACATTTTCATATTTCAATAAAAAGTTTACATTTTCCTGTGCACCACCCCACTGCTATGTAGTTTAATTCTCATAGCACATTTTTACAATTCACTAAACACTCTTGTCTAGAGCAGATTCAGTACAATGCTCCGTGCGCATATTTATTAGTATGCCTCTGTTGGCGCTAGTTGGGTTTCAAACCCATGACCTTGGTGTTGCTGCACTGAAAGGTGAGCTACAGGAGAACTCACCCATTATAAAATCACACAGGCTGCACTAGCATTCCATATGATGAGGCTCTGTACCTAAATATGAAACATTTATTGTAGCAAATTGTGCTAAATTGAATGATCATTTGTACTGGCAAATGCAATTAGTAATGCATCGTTTCTTTTGGTTCAGTGCACATTTGTTGTTTTTTTGGTAATGTGGGAGCTTGTGCCATTCTGGCCTTTTGTAAATGAATGCTTCATTTAGTCAATACTGGAACCATATCAGCAGTTTCAAACACATAAACCTGCTGTCTGCCAGGAGTGTTTCCCATGACATAAAATCAGGCCATGGAAGAAACTACAGTTGCTTGCACCACACAGTGAGCAGAATGGCTCATAAAACAACATGCGCTCCTAGGGTTAGGGCTAACCTTCCTAGGGTTAGCGTTAGGGTTAGGAGTTAACCCTCCTAGGCATAGGGTTAGGACTAACCCTTCTAGGACCACAACTGGACATTGGTCATTAACTACAATTAAAAACTACAATGGCCATCTCCATGCCAATTAATTATTTGGGTGGCTTGCCAAAATTAAGCCTCTGTTGTTGTCAAACCACAAACACAAGCACCTAAAAAAAGGTCAGAAAAAAAGCCACTGTAAAGTCTGGTTTTATGTCATTAATGACCCTTGTTAGAATGCATGGCATTGTGGACTCCATCAAATACCAGGTAATTTTAGATCAAAATCTAGATTCTCTGCCAGGAGCAAAATACTTGGTGATAGTTAAATCTTCCAGCAGGACACTAAAGGAGGATCCAAAGCAGACCTCTAAATTCACACAAATGGGTAAGTGACCACAGACCAGACTCCCTGGATCATTTAAACTCAGGTAGCTCAAGGACACTGAAACGGACAAAGGAAACTGGATGCTTTTAAGAGATTTTATAATGAAACATGTTCTCATGATATCATGGAACTTTTAATGTGTTTTAAGAGAGGACTTGATGCTGTAATATAGGTAAAAGAAGGGTGCACAAAGTATTAAATGGCAATGTGCCAGTACTTTGACAGATGATTCTGAGGTTGGTTTGTCCTGTATTTGTAGTGTAAGGTTAAGGATGATAAGCAAAACTGCATCAAGGAGCTAGATAAATATAATCACCAAAACACCACGAAAGCATCTTTGTCCTGGAATGTTTGATGGTGAAGGTATACAGATTAAACATACGTGACAGCTGTAACCTCTGAACTAGTAAAGGACAAAAACATCTATTAATCCACTCTTTTAATTTATTAAAAAATTACACACCATAAAAATTACATGTATAAAACTATAAGATTTGAAATTGATTATGTACAATTACAAAATAAATTGACAAATAAAAACAACAAAACAATCAATAAAGGAAGAAAGAAAAAATGTATACAGGTGCTCCCCATTAGACCAGTCACCATGTTTGTTTGTTTGTTTGTTTGTTTGTTTGTTTGTTCATTTGTTTGGAGTTTTGAATCCTGTTTCAGTTCTCACCTTCAGATGGAGAAATTCTGACTGACTTTTGGGACAATGTGACTACCTAAAGAAAAAACACAGAGAGAATCACACTGTGGATTGTGACAGGGATGAAAAATTTAGACAATATATAGATTTTCTCACTCTTTATTGTCCCATTGTAAGGGTAATGCATTTCACTCTGGTCTACATCATTGACACTCAATACTTGGTCCCCAAGGAAAAATTCTACTCTGCCTTCCATCAGCGGTGCTGATATTGTAGAGATTCAGACATAAAAAATAGGGCTCTACATAGTTAATGTGGATCTGTAAATACATCTTATACATGTAGATGAAAACCTCCACACACAGGCTAAATAATTACAATACAATAAAATGTAACTTCAAGGGCACATAATAAACTATATTCTATTAAGTAGCACAAACATTTGTGAACAACTTCTCTGCCTCTGTAATATATAGACCATCCAGAAGCTCCAAATGTACTCTTCATTACTGATGCAAATGAGGCACTGGGGCTGCCTGTAACCATTAAATAAAGTTTTAAAGTTAAAGAAAGTTTTAAAGTCAATGTTTTAAAGAAACAGTCAATTAGAAATAATGTAGTGTATGGCTACAATTTATTTCTAAGTAATTTCTAAGTCATGTTTTTTGTTTACTAATTAATTTCATGTTGTTTGTTTACTAATTTAACTTTTTCTTGGGCATTGTTTATCTGTGATAGCAACAGTAACTAAAGAGGACTAATTGTTCTGTTGTACTGTCTTCCTAACTCCTTTTTTTTTCATTTAAATGTACACTAAAATTGCCTTGTTGTCAGAAAGCACCAAAAGCTATAACAAATCTCTAAATATCCATACTAAGATCAACAAGCTGGCAAATTTGAAAAAATTTATTTAAATGCTTAAATACTTCACATTATCATGCTAAAGGCTTCGACTTCTGGAATTTAACATCCCTGCACAAGGACAGATGGCAAAGACATCACTGGTCCCACCACATAAATATTTCATGCAGAAATTACCCTTAAGGTTAATTTATCGTTCCCAAGAAACTCTGTACAGTTCTTGCATAATATTATATTTCTAACATAAAACGTGAAATGAGACAAGCAATTGAAAAACAAAAACTTCTCAAGATGTCTATGACCATACAGAAAACAACATATTCAGTAAACAAAGTTCTGTCTAGGTTCAGTCATATATTCTAAAGACCTAAGAAAAACTAAAATTGTTTTCATCTAACAATCCTGACACTTGGCATGTTAGTAGTCAGCTAGTTTTGGCACACAAGTCCTTTCTTTGAACTACTAATGTTAATTATTTGGTCAAAGGAATATAATCTGCCAAAGAAAGAGAAGGGTCATTGTCACTCTGAGCTGATGCATCTTGATAACTTATCAAATTGAATGCAAACAGAACTCATATAATTGCTTTCCTTTCACTGTATAAGGAGAAGCTGTTTAGCTGTTTGCTCTGACAGGACCTCTCCATTCATGTGTAATGATATATACCCTCAGTCTAGTGTAGGCAGTACATAGACAAATGCCAACTGGAAAACAGTGGATATTATCATTAGAGCTTCAGTGTCTTCAGTGACTTCACTAGCTCAACCCAATGAGAATATTACTCAGATAGCAAGTGCACCTTCATCCATTTTAAAGATTAATACTGACTATACATTGACTTTATATTAACAATATACAACGATGCACCCAAACAATAATCCCTCCAGGAAAACGGCTGTCTGTCTGTTGAGGGATAATGAAACCTTAAAAATAACTGCCTAGTTCAAGTGTTGAAGCTTGCTAGCAGAGGCACTTATCCTCATGTACTACATAAACAAGGCATGCACGTCACAGCAGTGCATTTCGGAGGCAGTCTAAGACGACGTGCTGCAGACCTAAAGGAATTCTCTGCATTCTACAGCTGAAAATATGTCACATGTTGTCTTGCCTTGCACCACATGTACTCAGAATGTTTCAGAATTATACAGACTTGCATAGCTATCAACTTTACCATGCCACAGTGTGGCCTATAATCACAAAAACATCACATACTGTACAAAAGTATGTGATGTTTTTGTGATTGGCATATAATCACAAAAACATCACATACTAATTCTAGCATGGTATTTAAAAACATCACATGCTGTTCAAACTCTAGCTCACATTTAATGTGTGCTTCATGGCAACTTGGAGTATCTTTTTATCCATTTTTATGCATTTATGCAAGTTTTTGGTTGTAGTTGTAACAGATTCCCAAACCAGGTTATAAATGTGTTTTGTTTTTTTGGGGTTTTTTTGCCTTCTTATGTATACCAGTATCTGTTACACTAAAGCGACACATTTTTCTTCTTTAAATATTATTTTAATAAGAGTGGAATTGCTTGGAATAATTTAAGTACTGGACAGCTCCAGACTTTCCTACATATTATAAAACATACACATTTTTAAAAATTATTATTATTTATGTGAATGGAATTTTTCTATGGTTGATATCAAATATCAGTTGGAGATTAAGCCTATGCAGGATTTTGCTCTCTATATTATTATTTTACTTTATTTGTTTACTTATTTTATTATTATTTTATTATTTACACTGATTAAACAATTAAACACAGGCATAAATACCAAATCCAAGTTTATGAACAAATTAGCAAATTATACCAACTGCTTCTATGAAAACACATCAGCAAATTTTTATGTTGTTAAGTAATTAAAAATTATTTAATTCTTAATATATTTAAATGCATTCTGTAAATCAAAGGTCAATTTTAAAGTTAATTTGACTTGCTATGCTGGAGTCAGTCTATGAGATGTGCAGTCTTTGAGAGTCCTGTTACACAGCCTGGCTGTGTCTTCAGCTTTCATTATGATTCATAGAACTACACCTTGTTCCTCATCAGCAGCTATTGATTATACAATTACTTTCTGTCTGACCATTAGATATCAAGCAGGAGTTGGTGCTCACAAATCTGCTGGAAGCCTGGGGCAATCGCTGGGAGATAATCCAGCATGACTCTCCTAACCTCTTTAATAACACAGCAGTCTAACATGCAAATGACCTTCTGCTGCTGGTCCACCCCACTACTCTCCCAAAGAACAAGGTGAGAACCTTGGATTCATCACCTCTTTTCATTCATTATGTATTATTAGTGTAAATGATGAAAATCTTTAAAGGTTCTCTGTAGGCAAGTGTTGTTAACTCTTTATTACACACACACACACACACACACACACACACACATTCTGCAGTTCCTAATCATCTATTCCCCAAGTCTCCTGGTCCTGCCAGCATTAAACAGCAGGAGCCATAATTAACCAGAAGATGCTTTGTCAGACTCCCAGTGCTCGGTGTTTTCACTGCTCAGCCCGATGCACCTGGCACTTCTTGCTTTTATTCATTTTTTTATTTTATTTTTTCCTCACATATATGTGATTCTGAAAGGCTGCTGAAAGCCATACATCATTCGAGTCCAGGTGTGACTGTCAATGCATGGACTAAGGCTTGTGCCTCATGTAATTTTGCTGTTCTCAAGAATTGTTGTCAGCCTTTCATTAATAAAATATTATTGACCACCTGAAAATATGGTGACTGGATGTGTTCAGCTGGTGGAACATTCCTGAAACACATAAGATACTTGGTTGATAAAACCCCAGTGGTGTTCCTGACACACTCAACACTGCAGAGCTGGACTACATCCTCATAACAACAATGTACAGTTAAAATGGCACCTGATATGAATACATACAACTAGTTGGGTTCAAGTCTAAAAGTGGAACCCTACACTGAGTTGTAAATTTATGAGATACTTCTACTGTGTAGCTGCACCAATACACTACTAGTCTTTTCTTGATAATGGCCTGCTCTGAAGCTGTAGCCTGCTCAGATGTCAACAGGTGTGCCAGGTTTTCAGTGGCATTTTTAATGAATGACCTGTTTTTAAAAAACGTCTGAATATTTTGTGCATGTATACATATAAATACATACATCTATATTATATTAGATAGGTGTGTTTCCTCTAGGTTGCTTTCCCTTGCCCATGTCACCTTCACAGGGTGGAGTTAATAATACATTTTGCTCAAGATTTTAATTTCTGTAGGCTCATGAGTTTTCATAAATAGTTTATTGTGACATTTTGAGCAAAGGAGCAAGGCATGAGTGAGTAAATGTTTTTTAAAATAAAGGACTTAACAAGAAGACAAAAGATAAGCAAATTGAGGACAAAATGGAACAAACAAAAAATGCAAAAGGAAGACAAAGTAGTCCTTGAGTCCTCACTAGATGTTCCTCAGAGGAAAGCAAGTCACCTGTGGCTTTAAGGAGTGTAACAAGGTGCAGATGTGAGTGATGATTAGAAGTGGGTGATTGGGAACATGGAAATGAATGTGTGTGGTAATTGGTAGAGGGGCTAGTGATTGACAGGTTGGAGGTGTGGTTGGGAGATAGGCACTACTGTTGTGTGGGCAATTGACTGGGTGTAGACTGGAGGATAATATTTATTTTCCCAATAGAAACACTGCCTGGCCAAAAAAAGGTTACCACATGGATTTAATGAGTAGCTTTTCATTTGTTAAACAACCATGTCGAAAGACACATCCTGTGGTCATGGAAAAGATGTTAATCTGTTTCAGAAGGGTCAAATTATTGGCATGAAGCCGAGAAAACATCTAAGGAGACTGCTCAAATTCAAGTTAAGAACAGTGGGGAAACAACATCTTCGAGGAAGGAACGTGGTTGGAAAAAATCTTGAATGATCGTGATCAGCAATCACTTAAACATGTGGTGAAATCAAACTGTAGAAGAACAACAGTAGAACTCAGGGATATGTTTAATAGTGAAAGTAAGAGTATTTCCACACGCACAATGGGAACCCAAGGGATTTGGACTAAACAGTTGTGTAGCCTTAAGAAAACCACTTGTCAGTGAGGCTAACTGACAAAAACGGCTTAAATTTGCTAGGGAGCATAAATATTGGACTCTGGAGCAATGGAAGAAGGTAATTTGGTCTGATGAGTCCAGATTGACCCTGTTCCAGAGTGATGGATGCCATCACGCCTAATGCCTACCGCACAACCTGTGGGGGCTGTGCTATGATCTGGGGTTGCTGCAGTTGGTCAGGTCTAGGTTCAGCAACATTATGTGCCCAAAGAATGAGGTCAGCTGACCTGAATATACTGAATGACCAGGTTATTCCATCAATGGATTTTTTCTTCCCTGATGGCACAGGCATATTCCAAGATGACAAAACCAGGATTCATCGGGCTCAAATTGAGAAAGAGTGGTTCAGGGAGCATGAGACATCATTTTCACACATGGATTGGCCACCACAGAGTCCAGACCTGAACCCCATTGAGATTCTCTGGGATGTGCTGGAGAAGACTGCGCAGTGGTCGAAATCTCCCATCATCGATACAAGATCTTGAGGAAAAATTAATGCAACTCTGGAAAGAAATAAATGTGACATCGCAGAAGCTTGTGTAAATTATGCCACAGCAAATGCATGCTGTAATAAAAGCTAAAGGCAGTTCAATGAAATATTAGAGTGTGTGACCTTTTTTTTTGGCCAGGCAGTGTATTTGCTCATTATAAATCTGTACAAAAACCCATGGTCCTATTTATTGTTTATTTTAACATATCTACACAAAAGTCCTAATGTCCAAATTTTTTCTTCTATGACTGACTGGTGACCATACAGATGCCACAGTTCTTACTTGTTCTTTCCTTCAAGGGTTCCTTGAAATAAAAGTACATGTTTGTCTGCAGGTCACATCTGTTATATACTTGGCTTTTTTTTCATGTTTATGATTGATTGTGCATTTTTACAGATGTACTATAGAAATGTTCCATATACAGATGTATTTAGATTTCTGTGAAATTACACAAGGCATTTCAGTGTCCAACTTCCATTTAAATTTGAATACTTGTGATAAATGTGTTTTGCCACACAAAATGCACTATAAAATAATGTTTGAAAGAATATTATTTTTATTTTCTGATAAACCAAAAATGCCCTTCTTTAAAAAACTATTTTTCAGCAGTTATATATAGCATATTATTATCATGTGTGTGTGTGTGTGTGTGTGTGTGTGTGTGTGTGTGTGTGTTACATATGTCTTACATTTCAAACACCAAAACATTTGGTTCAAATGAGTAAAGGTGTTTTCACATGAAATATGATACATTTCTAAAACTGGACCTCAGATTTTCAGCGTTATGGCCACATTATTTCTTTATGCAGTGCTCTAGGTCAAATGGTACCTCATTAGGAAGAGAGCTGAGGTGGTCTGAACATTTTGATATAAAACATAAGGGTATCAGTGAATTTGAGAAAATAAGCAAAAAGAGAGTTAAACATCAAAATGCAGTTTGTTACATCAAAATTGTGATATTAACAATGTGATATTAATACATGGTTTTGTTAAATGTTGACATGAGATTAATTTTCACTATTGTTGACTCTTTTGGCTCTCTATTGGCTCTGTACTTTAAAAGACAAGCAGTCAGGGACTCTTTGGCAGCTAATGGGTTAAAGAAAGTCTACTCTGGACCATAAATAACCCTTAATGATTAAAATATTAGCTAATGTGATTTTGTAACATGTGATTAAGTGGGGGGTTGCATTTTCAGTATATGGGTGTAATTGAAAAGGCCTAGATACAGGTACAGAAACTGCATAAAGCTACACTAACCCCACCCAAAAATATCTGTAAAATATCTGAGCCATTATGCAATGAAATTGTTGCAACTTTGTAAAAAGCTACAACTATGAGGGTATATGATCTTTAATGGTTTTATTCATATAATTTAGTTGTTCAACCAAAAATCTGTTTATTGCGATAACAATTAGCTGGGCGTGTTTCACATATCGGACATATTCTGACCTGTACGTGTTCACATATCAGATGTATTCTGACCTGGACATGTTTCACATATCAGAAGTATTCTGACTGACCCTTCAAAACGTGCTGTATGATTCCATGGAAATGTTTAGCCTAAGCAGAGCTTTTTAGACCAAGTGGAATCTTTTTAAGAAGCATGTTTACAGTTGTTTGTTATTGTAGCAAGCAAAAGTAGAAATTAAAATAATTAAAGTAGAAATGCAAATACCAGAAATTGTGTATTACATATTTATTATTTATTTATTACAAATGATGCTTTGTGAAGGCTTCTGTGTGGCAGCCACGGCACCACTGAAGCTCCGATTTAGCTGCCAACTGAATGTAAAATTAGTCACATCTTTGTTTTTTTTTTAATTGTATATAATGCATCACACATCACGGCCGATCACTATGCTGGTCACAATAAGCTACACAAAAATAATGCAGCAGACCAGCAGTGTTGTGATTTTCCTCATTGTCCTCTGCAGTAACACAATAACATTTCATTATTGTTTTTTGGAAACTAACATTTCATGAGAAAAAAAAAACATTTTTCTTGCTGTGGCTCTTTATTGCTTGTATGACTGTAACATTCCGGTGGAAGAGGAGTCTCCTCATTAAATAATTTAAATATAAATTTCCAACACATCCTTGCAATTATTTTTAAACACATTCTACATACAATTTATGGTTTTATGTTCTGGTTTCATTTCTAAAGAAGTTACTAAAGTTACAGGCCTGCAGCCACCACAAGGGGAGGGTGAAGGAGACTATAGCCTGGCAAAAATATGTGATTAATTCACACATGAATGTACATGATTAATTCACACAAATGTATGTGATTAATTCCTACACAATTAGTAATTAGCAAATGTATGTGATTAATTCACACACAATTAGTAATTAGCAAATGTTTGTGATTAATTCACACAAATTAGTAATTCGCAAACGTTTGTGATTATTTCACACACAATTAGTAATTAGCAAATATTTGTGGTTAATTCACACACAATGAGTAATTAGCAAATGTGTGTGATTAATTCACACACAAATGTATGATTAATTCATACACAATTGGTTATTAGCAAATGTTTGTGATTTAATTCACACAGTAATTCGCAAACATTTGTAATTATTTCACACACAATTAGTAATTAGCAAATACTTGTAGTTAATTCACACACAATGAGTAATTAGCAAATGTGTGTGATTAATTCACACACAAATGTATGTGATTAATTCACACACAATTGGTAATTAGCAAATGTTTGTGATTAATTTACACACAAATGTATGATTAATTCACACACAATTGGTAATTAGCAAATGTTTGTGATTTAATTCACACATAGTAATTCGCAAACATTTGTAATTATTTCACACATAATTAGTAATTAGCAAATACTTGTAGTTAATTCACACACAATGAGTAATTAGCAAATGTGTGTGATTAATTCACACACAAATGTATGTGATTAATTCACACACAATTGGTAATTAGCAAATGTTTGTGATTAATTTACACACAAATGTATGATTAATTCACACACAATTGGTAATTAGCAAATGTTTATGATTAATTCACACAATCAGTAATTAGCAAATGTATGTGATTAATTCACAAACAAATGTATGTGATTAATTCACACACAATCAGTAATTAGCAAATGTATGTGATTAATTCACACACAATCAGTAATTAGCAAATGTATGTGATTAATTCAGACACAAATGTATGAGATTAATTCACACACAATTAGTCATTAGCCAATATTTGTGATTAATTCACACACAATTAGTAATTAGCACATTTATGTGATTAATTCACAAACAATTAGTAATTAGCAAATATTTGTGATTAATTCACACACAGGTGTATGTGATTCATTCACACAAAGGTTTGTGATTAATTCCTACACAATTAGTAATTAGCAAATGTATGTGATTAATTCACTCACAATTAGTAATTAGAAAATCCTGAACAAGTTGAAAAGAGACAAAAAGCAATAACTGGTCCAAAAAAATAGCTTTCAAGAAAAACTGCTAAAGTTGTAATATCTGAGACCCAGAGCCATTCCCCAACTATGCACAAAGCTCAGTACTAACACTGGAATTTATTTATTTATTTATTATTTGTTTGCAGCCAAAACCAAGGAAGCTAGACCCAGGCTTATGGTTAGGTTTAAGGCTAGGGTTAGGGTTAGGGTTAAGGTTAGTGTTAGGGCTAGGGTAACTAAATTTAGGATTAGGGTTAAGGCTAAGGTTAGGGTTTGGATAAGGTTTGGTTAGGGTTAGGACTAGGGTTAACTAGGGTTATGTTTAGGGTTAGGGTTAAGGTTAGTGTTAGGGCTAGGGTTAACTAAATTTAGGATCAGGGTTAAGGTTAGTCTTAGGGTTAAGGCTAGGGTTAGGGTTAGGATTAAGGCTAGAGTTATGGTTAAGGCTAGGGTTAAAGTTAACACTAACTTTATGAATCGAAACTTGTAGATAGGCATAAATTGGCATTGTGAATCTAGTTTGGCCATAATACATGTTGTATCTGTGTTGCTCACTCCACTATAATTATGCCAATTACAATTTAACAATTACAAGTTAATTATCATTAGCATATCAGTTAATCCTGTCAATTACTTTAATCAAATCATCATTCATTTCAATCAACTGTATTTTAATTAGCTGTTGAAAATGCAAAAATAAAAGTTAACAATTTAGACACTGCATTGTGAACACTGCCTCTATGTATCACTGTGCATGGCTCTTTAAGGAAGATAACTGCATGAGGGAAGATCCTTTCATCGGTTTACTGTTGCTGCTTCCTAACCCTGGTGAACCCTGACAGTCACAGTGATCTCCTATATGAGGAAGTTCCTATATGGAGTGGGTGCCCAACAATTTAGTCTACAAATAGTTTTGTTTGCCATTTCAGTTGGATATAAACTTAAACATATCAATTACTTATTCATTTCAAAAGAAATCAGTACAATCTACCATTTTGCTGCTTGAAAAGACCAACTAAAATAATAGTCTAAAATAACAAAATCTAGGTAGATAGAAAAGAGTATAGAAAAATCTAGTGCTTTTATAGCAGTTCCTAGTACTCTGACTTTGTGTTCTAGCTAAACATAAAAAAAAGGAATCACATAGATGCACCAAAATAATCTACTTATTCTTTCCTTTATATAAGAGCTAAATGTATGATGTGATTAAATGTCAAACAAGTTATTAAATATGAGCAAACTGCAGTATTTACTGCAGCAGGAAAATGTGTTTAGCAGGCGTATCCCTGTCATCAGAATGGAGTGTTGATTAGGAACATAATGATCTTTTAATTGCCAAAGAAATGAAGTTTAACGAGTCAAAACAACCTACTTAGTAAAGTAAGATGGATGACAATGGCAAATACATCATTGCCTTCATATTGGGCTGTTACAACACATGTATATACAACTAAGAGTTACGGAATGTAGTTTCAGAGATCTGAAAAAATGTTTGTAGGTTTTGTTTTTTTTTTCCCCAAAATGCCTGTCTGCAGTATTTGATGTCACAGATAATAAATGTAGTTGTCAGCTGGCACTCGTGCAAGTCCTGAGCATCAAAAACAGACAATGGGCACACTCCGAACCTTAACCATCAAACCTTTAGTGAGGTTCACGTTGTACAAATGTGATCTAGATTATAAAGTCCTGACTTAAAGTAATGAATCACACTGCAGAATATGTGCAGGCCTGGTACACCACCTCCTAATTACTTTAATGCTTTCAATCTTTCTTTGGTCCTTTGTTTTTACCATAATATTCGATTTGTTCAGTTCTTCAAAACCTTTTTACTCCTTTTCAAAAACTGAACAGAAACTGTGTGCACTATCTATTTTTGTTTACACTTCATTACTTTTTCACAAACAGCTTTTCACTTTGTTATTTAGTGATTTATTTAACTTTAATTAAAAACATGTTTTAATTTGTTTATCATATTATTTCTATATTTTCTAAATTATTTTGGCAGAAAATGCTGAAATACACAAACTAAATAATAAGCATTTTTTGTTTGTTTGTTGGTGTTTTTTTGCAGACTAATAAATAATACTTTCCTGGGGGGTTGTAGATGGTGCCCCCATAGGGACATAGAGCCCAGTTGGCCTATTGAACAATCACTAGTTCCCTGCCTCTTAAAGAACAATCTTCTTCTGTTGGCTACATTCAAGGTATATTTAGGAAACAGTTAAAGCTTTAATAGGAGCTGCACTGTCACAAACACATGTGCAGTGATTTGACATGTTTTTAAAAAACACAATGCCAAAACATCTGATTTTATATATTATGTCATTTTGTATTTTATACCAATTGTAACCTGGGTAATTGAGAATAACTCTCTATGTGTCTTTCACTCTTCATGTGTAAGCAACATCTTTTGTAACATAGTTAGTTCACAAACACATACACACACACACAGACACACACACAGACACACACACACACACACACACACACACACACACACACGCATGAGCGCACACACACATACACACACAAAGTAATAAGTTTGAATAATTCTTTAACAAGGTGTTAATAAAATGTTGGTAAAAACAGCATCAACCCATATCTCATATTAATATTTCTAGGTTTGACAGCAGCTCAGTTCACATGCTGTATGCTGATAGGATAGTTCTAGTTTACAAACTAAGTATAACAGAGAAATGCAATACAATTATAAGTTGAGCTAACTGCTCTGAGATCAGTAGATAATTTGTCATCTCTGACTGAGTACACAGTGTAGTACAAAATGTAGGTTACATTCTGCCAGAATTGTTAGAATACAATTATTATAGGAGAAAGGAAACTGTAGTGGTCCAGATGTTGGTGTCCTCATAACTAGTCATGGCCCTGGTTGTTTAACAGAGGCAAATGTTACCCATTAATTAAAATGCAAGGATGCAATATGAAACTATAACTCCATAACATACTACAGATCAGAAGTGCATTTTAGTATGTGGTATCTGTGATTTAAATCAGTACAGATGTTGCTGTAAACATATTATCATAATTGAGGCAATAGTTGAGACAATTTATGAAGACTGCCCCATGTGACGGGTGAGCACAATATCCAGTTTAATATAGTACCCATTTAGCCCACTGGAAAGAAAAGTAAACATCTAATAATCTTGTGCACTGGCTTGGTTTGAATTCTCAATTTTAAAGAATGAACCATAACAAAGAATGCCCAATCCATCTTCATTTTACTCTGTCTAAAGTTAAACACTTCTCATCCCTCAGAGTTTCAGGGATGAGCAAAGTGTATTGATGATCAATAGTTAGACAAAGCACCGAATGTTTAGGTAGTGAAGGCAGAAGGCAGTAACCATGTCTGACTTCGACCCCGGGTTGTCTGGGTGACAACGTGTGCTCTGCGGACAAGACCGAAAAGCCAGCTCTCTGGCATAGCAGACTGCACATTTACAGCATCCAGACTGCACGTTTACGGCTCTCTTTTTGGAAGAGCACACAGCTGTGCTTCAGACATTCTATGTTTTCTTGTCACATTCAGTCTTCATCCAGGGTTCCACCTAGCCCCTCAACACAGGTTTACATCCCCTCACAGCAAGGGGAATTCCTTTGACCATGGACTACAGATGGCCTCACAAAACCATCCCACTTCTGACACCATTTGCAGCAAAGGAAGATGGCAGTAACCACACCTGCTTTCAAACTTGGATGTCTTCCAAGTGAAAAAAAGTGTTCTGTGAGCACTCCACAAGCTCACTGTTACATCAGTTTACTTCTTGAACTCAGGCTCATTGATGTTGAACACATACCTGGTAAGCACATGCCCTTATACCAGATCAGTATTGCATGAAGTGTATAGACAAGTATCCAGTGCAGTTTGTTCCACATTGTTTTCTTTCTATTATCGTCATCAAATAAATGAGCACATCTTATTTACCACCTATTGGTGCCATAACAAGGACACATCATTTATTTTCTTTATTCCATTCTAATATACTATGTGCATTTGTGTTTAGGTGATTACACTCATTTATTTTGATGCTGGTTTGCTCATCCTCTCTTCTCCATCTCTGATGATATGCCTTATCTTTCCCCACCTTGGACATTACAAGGTTTGGGAAAATAATTTATGGAAAAACTTATGACTGAAGCAGCAAAGCTAAATTATTTATGTTGTTCTTGTATTGGTTCTGAGATACAAGACTACAGCACATCTACTCTAACATTTCTCATGCCAGCTGAAAGTCTGGCAGAGTCTTAGACTTTGAGCAATCAAGAAACTGAAGCCTGGTGTCAGTCATGTGTCTTGTCAGTTGAGAGATGCGCTCAGAAAATGGCATTTTAAGTTGTGTATATCTTTGACTGCAAATAAAGTGCTATAAAGGGACATGATGTCCTGCCTCAAACAGCGAGCTGGTACTCACCCTCTGATGAACATCCGTGCTCAGGCTTGGACCATTCAGGTAATGATGCATACCACAGTTGGCAGCAATACAAGACAGTCCTGCCCATGGGGAGTTCAAAACCTTTATGTTTCCAAAAGCCAGTGGAAAACAACCATATGCTCCGATTCCTTTTTGTTGCTAGAGTGAATCAAATATGTCCTGGTGGAGATCGTTGAATAGTTCCAGGGATGGAGTGTGAAGAGTGGGCTTAATGAAGAATGTCCTATAAGAATGTATCTTTTTCTAATTTTTTATACTTTTTATGTAATGTTTTGTTTTTTGACATACTATTCCATCATTTAGTTCTCCCTGATATCTGATGATCCAGAGAAGTCTAGGGGAGGATAGAGAAGGAAAAGACAAGAAGAAGGCTGAAATCAAATATTAATGTAAAAAATATTAACTACCTGTTTCTGTTTTTAGCAAGTTAAACTATAAAAGTCACAAAGTGAAGAGAGAGTGACTACATCCATCACACCACTTGAGAAGGAGACAAGCGAAGCGACATATGCAGTAAGCAGCCCACACAGCCTTTGGCAAACACTGAAGAAATGTGTTAACTTGAAATAAATGGCAGACAGTGGCATCTCACTGACTCTGATTCATCAAAGAACTGCTACCCCACACCCCCTTGCTCCTGGCCTCTCTCTATACAACACTTCACAAAACAGGCCTGACGAGGAACAGAGACAGAAAGATGGTGTTACTTCTCAGGGTTGTGGTTGCCTCCTATTGGATAGCAGGAGGAGTCATCAAATGTTAAAGTCGCTCCAGTCTCGCGGAACTTTTTTCTCATCGCTGACCTGCGGGCCTGCCATGCCTGCGAGGGAGAGACAGAGGTGCGAGAGATGAGAACAGCTGGGGAGGGGCCACATTCACACTTGAGTGTGTGTCTGAGATGGGAAACTAATGTGTCTTACAGGCAGGGAGGCTTCTCTTTTTCAGCAACAGGTGTCGATATTTTTCTTCCAATCTGACAAATTTTACATTAGCAATCTAATATGATACAATGCATTGCTCATGGTCATACGAAATGACTTATTATTAAAGCATAAAATGCAGAACAATATTAGTGGTTGACATATGACTCAATATTAAAGCAGAAAAAAAACTAAGAACATATACTAGTGGTTGTGGCTTTGACTGATAAATATGTGCAATGATGCTATAACCTGAGGTAAAATTGAATAAGTCATAATACTGAACCAGAATATAGCAAAACCAATAACAGTGACTCAATAACACTAATTAATGTACAAACGCATAGTTTACACTAGTGTGTGTGTATGTGTATGTGCGTGTGTGAAATGTTAATATTCTTAACATGCTCTATACATGAATATGTAATAATATATAGCATCAATAGTATGTCATCCTGAATAAACCAGGCAGATTTGGAATCAGACTACCCCTACCCCTATCCCTGACCCTACCCCTAACCCTAACCCTGAACTTACCCCTAACAATGACCATACCCCTGACCTCTGACCCTGACCCAAACCCTAACTCTGACTCTGTTAAATTAACCCTGACTCTGTTAAATGGTATATATTGAGCTAATTTCATATCATATTATGACAGAGCACACAGTTAAAAAGTAGCAACAGCCACACAGATGTAGCACACACACACACACACACACATGGTCCAATGAACATTATTCATTTGATTTGCTGGGTTCATCACTACATTTAATTCACCTAGGCTTTATTTACTGACATTAGATGATACACTTTCTTCTTTCTGCACCACCAGATCCTAATTAAATTGGTTTTATTGATTTACTGAGTTCTGGGAGTGCACTCTCCTAATCCATGACCATTTGTGCAGAAACTGCAATTACCTGATTGGAACTTCTTATTCAGCTTCCTAACCCTAGTTAAAGCTCTTTAAGACAGACATGCGCACTGGCCCTTGGGTTAGGTATACAGCCCTGTTGCTTGCATGTATTAGTCCAGTAACATTTGTGGAAATGAGTATGTATTGACAAGTACAAAAAACACATGGTTACATGTACCATATGTTCAAAGTCCAAAGCTCTCAAGCCTTTTAGTGCATTATGGCTAAGGTGGCTGTTACCTTTGCACCTGCGGCATTATACCAGCTAAGTCTCTCTCCACTTCCTGCTCACTCTTTCACTCATTCACTCACTTACTTACTTCCTAACACATCAGCAGGCATTTCTCCTTCATCAGTGTATAGTGAAGATCTCCTTTTAAGCTCTGTGCAAGTCCTAGAGAGGCATTTCTGTGTGGGTGAAACAACATCTTCGGTGCCAGTCTCTGATGAGATTTGCGTGCTCTTCTCACAGTCTACCACCAGGGCCATGGCCACCGAGTCCTTAAAGGGAGTAGGGACTGTTCCAGCACCCTGTTCCAGGCCCGCACCCTGCCCCAGGTCCTGCTCCTCCTGGCCCTCTGTGACTTTGGAGCCGGTGCGGGGCATGGGCGTGGCGGCCTGCGAGCGGACACTGCTCATGGCCATGCCTTTCCCAGCCTCAGCCCCCTGTTGGTTGTAGACCTTGTACCGTATCATGAGGATGATGATGAAGACGAGGACAGAGGCCACAATGATGCCGCCAATGATGATGATCATGGTTCCGCCCAGGAAGTGACTGCGTAGCGACTGGCAGTGGCTGTACTCGGTGTCCGTGACAAACGTGACACAGCCCACCTGCCGTGTGGCGATCAGAGAAGTCACACCATCATCATACACGGCCAGTACACACAGGTCATACTCCCGGCTCGCTGCCAAGTCCCGCACCAGGAATTCCTGACTTGTAGAGGGGATCATCCTGCAGGTGTGAAGTGGAGTGAAGTGTTTATTCAATATTAAATACAATTTAGCTTTAACTTTTTACACTCTCACAAAGCAGCTTTTTAGATAAATTCAGTTCCAAGTCGATAATGAGTAAGCCAGGGACAGCACTGGTTAAGTGTACATGACACATATAAAACAACTGCACCACACTACTTGCCTGTCTTATAATGCCTAAGGTGCAGTTTAAAAGAAAGCGGTCTATAGGCTGAACAGCTCAAAGGCTGAATAATAAATAATAGTACACTTTAAAGTCCTAAAGTTACCCTATTGTCTTATATCTGTATATAATGTCACCTTTTACCAATATCTTTTATTATGACACTTATAATTGTGTGACTATGGTGGAGGGGAACCGTGTAAAATGTTGACTGTGGTGGAGGGGAACCATGTAAAGTGTTGAATGTGGTAACGCGGAACAGTGTAAAGTGTTGACTGGGGTGGAGGGAAGCAGTATAAAGTGTTGACTGGGGTGGAAGGGAACAGTGTAAAAGTTCCCTTCACCATTGTTTAAGTCTAACTGGCAAAGCTGGTTCACTAAAGAATTCATCACAGCAGGCAATGTGAAAATCAATATTCTTGAGTCTAAATGGGATTTTTTCTGAAATATGCATCAGGCAGTAGATGGCAAATGTGAGTCTGTAGGTGGAAAGTGAGTGAATAAAGCACTTTCCACAGGAGGCCTTTGAAATTTTGTATTACAAAGGGCTTAACCTTTGTTATACACATAATACAATGCACTGGATTAAAGTGAACATTTAGCATTGTGTTTATACATGATAATGCAGTGTTCTTATTAAAAAGAAAACCTCAGCACCATGTTTATATACAATAATATACAATATAACAGTGATGTACAAGTAGTTAACAAGAATAACTAACCACAGACACCAAAGATACCACATTCATTCACTTAATATGGAAACTTCCTGATCTTCCATTCTGTATGCAGGCAGCCAGGCTGTGTGTGTTGGGGGGGGGGGGTATCATTACTCTGACTAGTCACACATTAGCATGTATCTTTCTAAAATAATATTTTATAAAGATACAAAACATATGCTTTACAATATATTTTGTTGTTTGTGGTTTTGGTTTTGTCAGACACCTTCTGGAGTTAACATCCAGGGTTGTTGGGTGTCTTGGAAAAAGAAATAGTCACAGTAAATTAAATGAAACATAAAAAAAATCTTTCTATAACAAGATAAAACATGTTCATGAAAATTGCATAAAATTTGTCACTATGAATAATTGTGTAATCATAAATGATTGAATACTTGGTTAATTAAGGAATATTATGAAAAGGTTTCTGTAACTAATGAAATCTGTGTGGGATGAAAGGCTGTAAAAACAGAAGCATAATATATACAATGTCAGTAGTGGCAAAGATCAAAATTTTAGTTGTCTGGTTTGGAATGGAATAGAAGTCTTTAGAAGTACACATCAAAGTTGGTTACATGACACATTATTAGCTCCACTTCTCTAATAACAGTGATCTTCCTCTTGCCTGCTGAACAGTTTGAGTTCACCTGTTAGGGTACAGTGTGTAGAATGATGTTATCTAAATCTTGTTGTAATGTGAATGGTTAATGCAAACACTCTTGTCTACCTCATCCCTAAGATGATTGACAGGGTTGAGATTCAGGGACTGTGCAGGCCAATGAAGCAGTGAAAACTGTTGTACTCCTGGAACCATCCAGGGATGACACATGGCTTGGTCACATAGTGTATTGCCATGTGTTGGTCACATAGAGTATTACCATGTGTTGGTCACATAGAGTATTACCATGTGTTGATGATGTAGTGTATTACCATCTCTTGGTGACATAGTGAATTACCATGTCTTGATGACAGTGCATCACCATGTCCATTGGCGTGTCCATCAGTGTTGACTATAGGCATGAAGGGGTGAACTTGATGAGGAGCAATGTTCTGATACATGATGCTAGACCTTCTTATGTCTAGATGCCAGTAAAGTTTTAATGAAACATTGAAACTGCACATTTATGTTGCCTAATACTGAGACAATGCTATAAAAAGTACTACTCCTCTCAGCTGACTATCTTTGAAGTATTGTTGTTCAGCTCAGTGGAAGCACGTCTGTCTGACTGTGAGTGCCACCTCTCCTCACACACAGCCCCCCACAGGAAAATGGCGCTCAGCATTCAACCCTCCCAACAAGAGGATCCTTCATCTGTATGCAATCAAGAGGTCCCCATCCATTCCCTGCCTCTAGTATATTAAAGGACCCATATGCTGTTACTTCTGTACTGTGCTAACCAAGTAGACATTCTTATCTTTTAAAACCCAAGAGGGTATAAAATGGAATAACTGGTAATACTGAATCATAAGAAAATCATAGGAGAGGAATTTGCACTGCTCCACTGCCAGACAAAATTTGACTGCATAATCTATAATTGTACATGCATGCAATTTTCCATAAACACAAGAATTGGATTCTCTCTTGCCCTGAACAGGAAGGGAAGTCCGTTTCTACCATTCCGTATGTTTATATGGAACTTGTATTGAATCCTTCAAATCTAGTGTCAGGGATGAGCTAGTTAGAGTGGCATCAGCAAGGAACCTATTCAGACACTTTCTATGCAAGTGTAAACAGCATACCTTACTTCTGTTGGCCTGTCATTTTATCTTTTTGTTTGCACAGAGTATAATGTATAAGGAAATTTGAGTTAGGCTTAATGTTAGATTTAAGCTTCCTAAGTTGATTATGTATTATATGATTGGATGAAAGATTAGATCAAACATTGACATTTGTCTAAACTTTGCAAATGAAGTTTAACTTAATTTCCATAGCATATATATATAAAATGTAAAAATGCAGTAATTAGATTACTGATACATTTAAAAAATTATGATTACAACTTAACGAGGATCACTTACTAACTTACTGGAGTTCACACATCCAGTAATTTTTCCCCATGTAATGTAGTCATTATCAGATGAAAAACTCCAATGGATCCAATGATCCATGTCCACCATAGGGAATTGGGTTTATTAAGTATCTAATTTATAAGGACAAATTTCACAGTTGGAATATTTTGGCGGTTAATGAGTAAAAAAGTAATTAAATATGTTTATACGTGTAACGTATTTGCAGGGACAAGGCGAAAGGTAGACTACAGATGCAGGAAGTTCTTTACTAAATGAGGGAAACTAAACAAGGGAGGCAAATAAAACAGAGACATGGGAAAACACTAAGGCAAAGTAACACAAACTAAACAAATAAACTGACCACATGGGAAATCATACACAGGGCTTAAATAACGAAGACAAATCAAGCACTAACCAGACACACATGAACATAGGAACACGGAAAACCAAAACAAGGACTAGAATTAAGGAACAGACGAGGGACGGAGAAAACGAAACCAAGAAACAGAACAACCAGGAAGCAAAGGAAAACAGACACGACAGGGAGACCATGGAAACAGGGACGCAAGGAGGGTGGCCAATCGTGACAGAACCCCCCACTAATGCACGCAAAACTGGGGCATGCAAAAATAGAACACAGGACTAGGACAAGACATGGACAAGCGGAACGGGCAAGACGCGGAGCAGGGACAGGACCCAGACAAGACACAAGAACAGACAAACACAGGAGACTCAACAGGAGTGGACAAGGGAATGGATACCGAAACTGAGGGAAAAGGACCAGAACCAGGAACAAAATCCACAACAGCATAGGAGACGGAGCAGGACTGCAGTCAGGGAACGCGACAAGACCAGAGGTATGTATGGGTCTTAGGGCTAAACCATGGACAGGTAGCAGAGTTGGGACAGACTGAGGGACAGAAGCCAGATGGGGAAAAGAAATGGGACTGGAGACATGGTTGGGACACGAGGTGGGCGCAAAGACAGGAGAAACATGGAGATTTGGCACAGCTATGGTAATGGAGGCAGGAACAGAAGCAAAGACAGAGGCAAGTATTTTCATCACAACAGAAACAGGCACAGGAACAATTCACAATAGGCATGGTTACAGGTACTGGAACTGGCAAGGAAACACTGATGCCACACAGTAGGTCAACAGATTTTACCAAGGTTACATAAATGGGCACAGATATAGTGATAGGAACCAAGACAAAAACAGGAACTGAGGAAACAGAAGCAGACACAGGGGCGGTAATGGGGGCTGGCTCAGTAGCCTCAGGGGCAGAGGAGTTACATGGGTCTGAGAAGTCGACTGAGAGGCCATAAGAGTCACTGACTGACTGCAAGGTGTGGCCAAAGGAGTCCTAAGTGTCTCAGGCAGCACACCTGTAGCAGCCTTCTTGGGCACAGGAGAGTCATTAGGAACAACCACAGGGACATGCCTGGCGCGAGGACAGGCTTGGCTACTTCCACTCCAGGAAGAGGAACAAGCTGTAAGGCATCCTTAGCATCAAAAACAGGACTTGACGGGTCTGGAGGTGCTGCTGCGACATTTTGTGGTGAGCCTTGTTCCAAGTCCTGGAACAGACTTGTTACAGGAAACAGGAGCAGGTTGAGTGACATTTTGGGAGGCAAAAAGTGGATCAGGACAGGCAGCATCTTTCACGCCGGAGGCCTGGGACTGGATCAGGATGGGTAACCTCTTCCACGCCTTAGGCAGGGACTGGCTGGATGGCGTCTTCCATGCCTTAGGTAGGGACTGGCTGAGAGGGTAGTAGCTACAGAAGGCAGCTGGGTGGCTGAGAGAGGAGTAGCTGGTTCGGTGGGGTTGCAGCAAATCATGTTAACAGCTGGAAGAACCCTTCCACTGTCCTAGCCTCCTGAGCTCTGTGCTGGAGTATTATTTCAGTCCACTCTAGTGCTTTACCCTGAAGGAAGGTTTTCATGAACAGCACTTTCACTAGTTCGGGGGGATTAGAGTATGTCAGGTGCCGAAAGTATATGCGGCACTGCATAATAATTTTCCCAACTGACTTGTCCTCCCCATCATACTCACACAGGGTTGCCATAAGTGAGGGCAAAAACAAAGGCTTCTCATCCTTGAACATAGAGAGCAGAGCCTTGAGATGATCCAAGTCTTCTTCTGGAAGCAAACCAGTGTCCCTCGCAGCATGGCATGAAGGTGGCTGAACTGAAGCGGACGGAACACGACATGACTTAACGAGACCCTCCTGATGCATTCTTGTTAGCAGTCAATTAATCTGTAACATATCTGCAGGGATGAGGCGAGAGGCAGAACGCAGATGCAGGAGGTTTTTCACTAAACAAGGGAAACTAAACAAGGGAGGCAAATAAACCAGAGACATGGGAAAACACTAAGGCAAAGTAACACACGAACTAAACAAACACATAACAAAGGACGATTACAGCGATGATGATGATGATGATGATGATTATTATTATTCCACACATGACCAGATTTACCAAAATAACCGACCACATGGAAAACAAACACAGCTCTTAAATAGCAAAGACAATCAAGCACTAACCAGACACAGGTGAACATAGGAACAGGGAAAATCAAATAAAGGACTGGAATTAAGGAACAGACGAGGGGCAGAGAAAAACGAAACCAAGAAACGGAACAACCAGGAAGCAGACACGAAAAGGAAAATAGACACGACAGGGAAACAACGGAAACAGGGATGCAAGGAGGGTGGCAAATCATGACACTACATATATAAATACAAAATTGATGGTGTCCAATAAATCTATTCATATATAATTACTAAAACAGCAGGTATTCAATATGTCTATCTGTATATAAATACTGAAATGATCACATAGAAATTCATACGTGTTACATTCATTTATTAGATGCACTATATGGCCAAAATCATGGACACATGAGCATCACACCTGACAATCACACCTGAATGACATTCCAAATATTCTGTATATATCCCATTCCAAATATACCAATAAAAATGGTCTTCCCTTTGCAGCTATAACAGCCTCCATTGTAGCTTTCCACTAGAGTGGAGTTTGTCTGAGAGAATATGTCCTCATTCAGTCAAAAAAGCATACATGAGGTTGGGTACTGATGTTGAACAAGAAGCCCTGACTTATAATCAGCATTGCAATTCATCCCAGGTGTTCAGTAAAATTGAGGTCAGGTATCTGTGCAGGCTACTGGAGTTCATCAACATCAAACTCATCAAATTATGTGTTTGAGGACCTCATTTTATGCACAGGGCCTCAGTCTTCCAGGACCAAGGAAAATCCATCCTCAAACTGCTACAAAGTTAGCAGCACAATTGTTTAAAATGTCTTTGTATGCTGAACCATTAATATTAGCCCTTCACTGGAATTAAGAGGTCTAGCTCAAACCCTGAAGAACAGCCCCAGACCATTATACCTCCTCCACCAAACTGTTACTGTCCTGGTATCACCATGCATGTTTCATCACTCCAGAGATCATGTTTCCATTGTTTTACAGTCCAGAGGTGCTGGGCTACACCACTTCAGCACTCTTGAAAAGTAGATCTTGGGCTTGTGTGCAGCTGCTTAGCTATGGAAATCCAATTCATGCAGCTACCAGTGTAACAGGATGTAACAGGATCGGCAAGAGGTGCACACTCTTTTGGTCATATAGATTATATAAATTTAGGGATATAACAGAAAACTCTAACAGTACATGTAACATCAATGCAAGTTAAATACCAGACGTACTAGTTACAGGACATGGCCTTCTCACTACTGGGGTGTGCCTCTGCTTATAATAGAGCTCTAGGGTTCTGTCTTTAAAATATTTTCTCTAGACCTCTGCCTCTATAACTGCTTCTAGAGCTCTGTCTAGAGATTTACCTCTAGAAATCAACCTCTGGAGGTACTGGTAAAAGATAGTTTTGTAAATTTTAGTTTGGCCCTATTGTAGAACTATTACATAAATTCTATGTTTAGGGTTATGGTTAGGGTAAGAGTTAGGATTAGCTTTCTGTGGAAGTAGAAGTTTATTGATAATGCTATATTGCTACATGAATATATAAAAGCATACTCTTACTCTGTAGGCCCTGTGTGGGCTTGTTAGACTTGTCTCCCTGGTACACTGTTCTGTAGGTGGAAATTTAGCACAGCATATGTAGCACAGGGTATGGTGTCATAATTAATAACAATAAAGTTATTTTTTGTATGGTGATAACCCAAACATAACACCAGCCTTTGTAAAGAAAGATACAGGCTGGTAAATGGGACTGAACCTCTTCAAACCTATGATATGATATGATATGATATGATATGATATATGATATATGATATGATATATGATATGATATATAATGATATGATATGATATGATATATGATATGATATGATGTATGATATATGATATATGATATGATATATGATATGATATATAATGATATGATATGATATGAGATATGATATGATATATATGCTCAACAGACTGTAGCATATTGCAAGCTTTATGAGGGTGTACAGAAGAAACTGTGCAATTAGTTTGTATATATTAAAAAATCAAGTGTAAACTAGAACATTTAAATGGTGTAAAGTAGAACATTTAAACAGTGTAAACTAGAACATTTATTTGCATAGTCAAGTTTCTACAGCTTGATTTCTCACTAATAAACATGACAGAAAAAGACAGAAACTTGTGATAACTTGTTTCATGACAAAATAATAGATTATTCAGAAATATATATTGTCAAACCCAATGTAAACTAGAACATTTAATGGCAGTTTTCTAAAGGTTTATTTCTTGCTAATAAAGATGACAGGAAAAGGCCTTAAATTGCACAACTGTAGAGTGAGAATAAAGATTCTATTCTATTGTCACAGTTAGTCCCTCTTGGCTTCCCTGTTCCATGGTTTCCCTGTCTTGTGTTTGGGTTCCATTCCATAGTTTCATTTTTTCCGCCCCTCATTTGATTTTCCACACCTGTTCCTTTCTGGTCTTGTTAAGTTCATGTATTTAAACCCTGTCTTGTTCCCTGTGTCTTGGCTGTTCATTGGCTGTTTGGATAGATGTTTTAATGACTGTATTTATGTATTTGAAAGGCCGTATCTGTAAGTTTGTACTCTGTGCCTTTGTGTTTATCCTAGCCTCTGTTGTAGCCTACTTCCCCTGTTTGACTTCACGTGTTGTTTGTTTATCATCTATCCCCGTACTCTACACAATGGCTCTGGACCATTATGACGACTATGATTCTGGATTTACCCTAATATGTCTCGTTCTTCTCTGCACTTGCATCCACCTCCTTACCGCTCACTGTTACATCTATTCTATTCTATTATATTCTATTCATGTTACAATATAACACTGAATAATTGGCTTAAACTGTATAAAGTGGACAGCATACCTGCCCACACACACAAAGTAAAAATTTTTTTTTAAAAGTACAAAATTACATACGATATTAAGTAACTGTTTCTTTGCTGGCTAAGATTTATAGAGTTGGCTGACCTTGCTGTGTCTGTCTCACTCTCTTGCAATTTGAAGTTAACTGGCTAAAGTAGCATGTATATAGACAGTAATGTTTTACTATTAATGCTGTAGCTCCTTCTTCAGAACATATAGAAGGGCCAGACTGCTATAGCTGACTTCTGTAGCAAAAACATACATTTCACTGGTCAGACTTCCAGTCTTATTGCTAACAGAAATATATTACAGGACCATTCAAAATATCACCAGCAGTGGCACATACACACATACAAAGCAGGGAGTACCTGCAGCCAAAATAATATTTGGAGTTTTTCACTCTCCAATAGAAATGCATTCTATAGTAACCAAGAATATGTAAAGTAGCCTATATGAATAAACTGGTTTTTACTTTACATTATTTCTGAAATATTGTTTTTTTTCTAACCCTTTTCTTACCCTTTCTCTGAAGGGTTAGAAGGGCCTCACTGTACACCACTGGAATAATTCAACGTTTCAACTACAAATTATACATAATTTAAAGTCAGATCATAATACTTTTAGTCAAGCATTTTCTGATTCTTTCCATATTAAATTTCATTCCACAGCACTGTTAAAATGGTTCTACAGAACTTTCAAATCTAAAGAAATAAGAACTTTAACCTATAAATGTAAACTCTTGGCAACAAAATGTGAACCATTTGTTTCACAAAAAAAGGTGGACCGTATAATACTTTTTACACTGAATTTTATATATAAGATTATATTTATAATTTTTACATTAATTATACATTACTTATTCATACGAAAAGGATGTAACACTTAAACCTTCTCGAATGTACAGTTAATCAGTTTTGCCTGTACTTGGCCTCAGGAACATCCCTTTTCAGTGTCCGCAAACACAGAGAGGCTCCAATATATCACTTTTTCCACACCAGTTATTACTGTAATAAATGTTAATATATATGGTTGTCTCTCTCTGCTTTCTAGCTGGTCCCTAATCTCGAGAAAAGTTTCCTCTTTATTTCTGTAGCATGACAGCTGTAATTACTATCTGACTACCCAATGATATCAAACATGAGCCACACACACACACACACACACACACACACACACACACACACACTCACTCTCTCTCTCGCTCACACTAATCTGTATCCTGTAACATATATGATCTAAGCTTGGAGTTACAGATCTAAGCACAGGATTTACAGATATATAGCATAATAGCATAAACATCAACCTAAAATAATCCAAATAACTGTTACATTTGTTTTGCACCACTAAATAAAGCTGTCCAACTAACCTCAATGTGCTAGCATTTAACACTCTATTATAAAGCGTGTTTGCCACACCATCTTCTCTCTGCTTAGAATGTACATGTACAAGATTGCTTTTATGATTAGGCCAAATATGAGGCATTGTATAATAAGAAGAAGAAGAAGAAGAAAAAGAAGAGGATGAAGAAGAGGTTCCCTCTGAAACGTTTGCCACCTGTTAGTTCTAGTGGTGCTGGAGGGCAAAGGTATGGATGGAATGGGGAGGAGGATGTGCTCATTACTCAGTGCCCTACATGTTCCAAGGAGAGAGGCAGCCGCAGGCCCCATCCACTGTCTCTCCCTCAGCTCTCCTGGCAACAAGCACAAGGCACATAAACTGATTAGGCTGTACTGAAGAACCTGCCATGCAGTGCAGTGGTGGTGAAGGGGAAACTAGATTATAGTGTTCAAGCATACAGCAGAATCAGTGAACATTTGTTTCTTACATATGCTTCGCATCTCTGTAGCAATGGCTCTGTAGCAATGGCTCGCAGTGCAATGTGATTTGCTGCATTATTGATATGTGGCGAGTTTCCAGAAAGCTTTCTGAAGGTTAGCCAGTGTATGGCAAACACACCCAAGACTCCTCTGTTCTGACCACCTCAGCTCCAAATCACTTCATGAGGGAAGAGCATGACTGGCCTCTAAAACAGCCCTGGAGTCATTCCATCATTTATTCATAGCCCTCACCTTAGTTGCCTTTACCTGGCAACCAAGATCCTGATTACGGTATCCTATCTCTAGTGGAAGGCTCCACCTTTATGTTAGTCAGCTGCAAGCCAACACAGCACGCATGAATATATAGGCAAACACAGCACGCATGCCCATGCAAGAACTACCACATGCATACTATGCATACAAAGAGTAGTACATCTTCCTAACAGACATGCTTCAAACTTTGTTTCTTCTTCTTTCCAGGTCAACTGTTCCATGTTAAAGATGGAGGTTGTTCAATTGCAATCAGCTATTGAAGAGCTCTTCATCACAGCATATGCAAAGTTATATGAAGTTCTGAATCAATCTGCCATCAACACAGACTATGCCAATGGAAGAAGACACAGTTTAGCAATCTGGACATGTACTGTCACTCCCCTTACTTCATTTACCTTTTCACTATAATTGAAAGCCTTATAACTAGAATGAGTACCTTCCAGAATTCTAGGCATGCAAAGATGGCACATGTATTTTCAAGAAAAGTATTTGTTTTTCCTCTAATTATTATACAATGCCTCATGTTAAGCCTAATCACAAAAGCAGTCATGTTCAGTTTATATTCCAAAAGTATACCTTGTCCATTTATGAGACACTTTTATCCAAGGTAACTTATAATTATGAATGAGTACAACTTGAGAGTTAAGGGCTTTACTCAGGGGTCCACAAATGGCAGGGCTTGAACCAGCAACCTTCTAAGTACAAGGCAAGCACCTTAACCACTGAGCTACCACCACCCCAGTTTCTGATAGGTGGTACAAGCACAGGTGGTGCATTAAATCTGTCTCTGCCATCTACTAGCTTCAGGAAGCTTTCAGTATCACTACACTCTGTAACTCTCCAAGAAGTTACTGTTTTTCCTCTCATTTAAAGATATGACAACACGATCTTTCACAACACCCTCTTTCAACAGTGTTTAAAGATTTTTTATTTTAAAAACTTGCATTCTTATGTTTCTTGGCAGCCTTAAAAGATAAAAACAGTCAAAACTGAGATTTAAAAGTATGCATCATTTGCCATGATGCCCAGTGTGTGGCTCTATTTTTAGCTAATTGCTGAATTAGTTCACCCCTGCAAACAGAAATGCTTTTCTTTTTTCCCAGGAGGCAGGATAATAAGGTGTCCTGCAGAGAAGGCAGAGAACCAGTTTCTTGCAGGTAAATACATGGTTCCTATCTGATAGCTGTGGAGGTGCTGCAGCCAGGGGAAGGGAGATTCTGTTTGAGAGAGGGTAATCACAGCGAATTAAAGCATCCCACTAGCCAGTGGCAAGGTAGATGAGCCAGACATGCAATCCCATGGTGACAGGGGCCTGATTGGAGTACAATTATGTTGAGGCAGAGAGCAGGCATCTATCGACATGAGTGGATCAGTGTGAGTGGGTCTGAACATTTCAGCATGCCTGATATATGAAATGGAATGCCCATAGCCTCTACGCCCCACCCACACTGATGTAAGCAATGTTGCTGAGCAAATGGGGTGAAATGTGCTCGGCCAAAGAGCTGGCACAGGTCAGGGTCAACAAACAAAGGAAGAATTGATAGATTTACTCCAATATTTATTCAGTGGCTTCAAGGTGTTTCTACCTGTACCAGTTATCCTGACTGACATCAGTAGCCTGTCACACTACAGCCACTAGTGCACATTGCTAGCAGAATAAACCACTAGGACAGAAATTCCCTCCCCTGCTACAGACACTCAAGGATATAGCACCCAAGGTAAAGGTTATAAGGTCACATGCCTGTTCCTTCCAAGAAACGAAGGAGGACATGGTTTCTGCCTTCCTTCACATTTTAAAATGTATGCAAACGTAATATCAGTCAGAGTCATCCACATGTGAAGAAGCATCCATTTTTGGAACCTCAGTGTTAAAATGCTTCTATTCTACTTCATCACAGCAGGCTTTGCTTAGTTCAGACATCATTTCTCTTCATCTCATTCAAGTGCATTTACTCTGTATCTTAGTGAACCACTTTAGTTGGAAAAGTTTTTCGTGCCTTTCTTTCCTCATCAGCAAAAGTACAGTCTTAACCTTCTTCCATCAGTACCTGGACAATTGAGCTGAGTTTAATAGGATGTTGGATGGAATAAGGTCTGCAGGAGAGGGTGATTGTAGAATGATAACAGAGGGAGTATAGCTGAGGAGAGTCATCTCCCAACACACACGCCACTGACAGAAGGCCTTGCTAGAAAAAGATGCATCCTTGGGCCATGCAATTAAATTAAAGTGAGTGTATTTATAGTGGCACATCCTTAAGCAGCGCTTCTGGACATATGTCATGCTCCACCCTCTCTTGGGCCATCTCTCTCTATGCTGGAGCCATCACCCTCTGTGTTGGAGCTTGATATGTTTTAACATGGGTTCAGTCTAAGTCCCCAGAAGCCCAGAGGAGCTATGCTTCACAATGCCAGTGATATAGTTTCACATTAAGTTTTTGTTTTTTTTATTGGTCTGGGGCAGGCGAGATTGTATTCTGACAGTCCCCTCGTTCATTCTCATAACAGGTTGCACTGTTACACAATGAAACCAGTATGGTGCTCAGGTGGCAGTGTTTTACTGTCTTTATTGTAAAATCTAGCAAAAGGTGAGAGGTGGTACATGATATGGAAAAATGAAATGGCCTATTGGATCCAGGTTAATGTTAGACCAGTGAGCGTGGAGGGATCCAGAAGCTACTTATGAGCTCCAGTGAATTGTTCCTTTTTTCTGCAGCTGAGGAAGTAGAAGAATCACAGGCTGAAAAATGAGCAGCAATGTGAAGAAGAAAAGAGGAAAGACAGAGCGCCACATAAATCTCTCCACACTCCCATTCTGGGAATCAATAGATTTGATAAACGAGGAGAAATACAGCCATGCGGGACATTTCTTCAGATCTGCCTGGTTGCGTTGTGAGCACAGGGAGATTAAACCCCCACAGAGGAGATGTTGCACATCTAGAAAATGCCTTTACTGGTGTGAAGCACAATCTTAGTCATAGATGTCATAGCTAAAGCACATAATGTCCAGCCTAAGGAAAGGAGTACACTTATTTTTATGGATCAGACTTTGATTTAACATGCAGGAAGGATCACTGTGATGTAATGTGGTTTATAACTTTATGAAATCTAGATTCTAGATGAACAGCCTGCAGTCACAGAGTCTTTGGAAATTTAATAGGTTTCAATTACTGGCTAGGAAAAGAGAAACACCAAGTTAAAGATGAACTATACTACTAGACATGAATAGTTCATGGCATTTTTTGCTCTTAACTGAAGTAATTTAGTGTGAGTGAAGGTCTGTATCAGAATATAAAAACTGCTGTTTAAGCAATAAGACTCACTTTTAGGAGAAATGGTTCTACATGAAATTAAATAAAAAGGTCCTCCTTGTAGAGATTTTTGTGATTTATACCTAGTGTCTGGAAAGTAAATGTTGCTAGAGAGAGCAGATTATCATACAGAAAAATGTCTTTTGACATGACATGTCAAAAGACAAACCAAAAATACAAGGCTTGTTTAAAAAAACTCCTCCCACAATTGAGGACATATGGAACATTTTAGCAGCAGGATAATTTTAGTCCTATTTATGTAAATATTTATCTTGAAAAGGCTTGGTTTGTGCATCATGTTTTAGAGTAAAACCTCCTATAACATCTTTGTTCCCACACTTAACCCTTTCTCTCAGTAATAAGCCCATCATGAGTTTGAAATGGGAGCTGCACGGAATGTGAAATGCAGGACTAGAGCTCAGAAACAATAACCTATAAACAAAAAAATGTCCAAAAACAACATACAAATGAATAATGCGGTACCCTGGCTAGTGACAGATCATGCTTTAGTCACACGACAAAGAAAAATAAGCAAAAGTTAGAGTACTTTTTAAATGTGGGCTTAACCAAAAATGAGTGAGCCCTCCAGGAAGTCTGCATATAATGCCAAGTATAAAGCACAGTCTTTATCTGTGTGAGGGCTGATACACTGCCACCTAAATCAGTACACTGCTGATTTCTTAACAAAACGTCATACTCTAAAAGAAAGTAAAATCCCTGTCTACTATTTCTGTAACATTGATTCTAACTATGTTTGTTTTGCTGTATTAGCGCCTTTTTAAAAACAACCTCTTTTCAGATTACATTAAAATCACTAGAAGAGCACAGCAGTCTTCTTTTATCTGTAAAACTATTGCTTGTCAGTAATTAATCTGCAGTCGCATGCGGGATGGGGGAGGGGAAGTAGGTTGGCTTCCCATAATTAAAAATTGATCTGGGACATTACAGAAATGATAAAACTCTAGGCAAGACAGAAAAAGAGGAGGGAGAGCAGATCAAAATGCGCACAAGAAATTAGGGCAGCCTCAGCTCTACAAATCTATTGTTTTGTAAAGCTGTTCAATGCCAGTCCATAAAAACATCACTCACATGAATTGAACTGAAATGTTGTTTGGTGTCAGTTTTAACATTTATGTATTTCTGTGGCTGTACTTTCCTCATAACCTTTCATAGGAACATTTATTAGCTAGTTATCTGTATTTTATTAGGTCAGTTTTTTGTTAAGGTGCAGAATCCAGTTAGGTTTTATTTAGAAGACATTAACCCAACATCAAGTAGACAATACTACAAAGTGATTAGCATGTGATTTGCAATCTTTAATTATGCAATACTGCGTCCAGCTAGTAGAATCCGCTGGTATTAGCAAAATGAGATTTGGTCGAGCGATTATCTGGAAAACATATTCTCTAATCTACTTCAATAACTAACTGTAGTCAAACACAACAGCAACATCTGTCAGACATCAGTTTCATAACCACAACAATGTGTTGTCTTGCTTCTCTCTGAAGAGTCTGACAGAGAGATATAAGGAATCCAGACACACCCTTCTCAGGACACATCTTAATCAGCTCCTCAGTCAATCACAACGGATCTCCCATTAGTTCTGCTCGGCCTCCTAGTTCACACTTTTGCCAATGGATAATCAGGCCTGATTTGCCCTGTCTCTTGCTTGCAAGCTCACTGGAAAAAAAAACAAAAACAAAAAAACAAAAAAAAACAAAAACGCATTTCTGCGCAAGCTCGCTGAAGAAAACATTTATATGCAAGCTTGCTGAAGAAAACACATTTCTGCTCAAACTCAGTGAAGAAAACATGCACTTCTGCTCAGCCTGCCTGGGCCGTACCAGTTTGCTGATCATTTCCAGCATGAAGTAACTCTACTGAAAAGAAACCTTAAAGAGATTGTCTTTCCATAACTGCATCCAATTATGCGCAGCTGCTGTACTACTTAGATTTATGTCAGTACAAAGATGGAAAGAAAATATAAACACTATAAGAATTGAAAGCAACAATATACACTGTGTATATTTTATTGGGTATACTTTCATTCTTTTAATTTTTTTCAGAAAGACATTATATCAAATAACACACTAAATGTCACAGTGTGTTTCAGCAATAACCCTGTGGACATGTCTCAGCTCTAATCACTGTAATTCAGCGATTTAAGATTCCATATCAGTGTGGCTTGGGTTTCAACCCCAAACAAGCACTCAGTGATTTAGATCTCCTGTTAGAGACCTGCAGATGCCAATCTGTGGTTTCTATTGTGCCCTACTGCACACTTATAACTCCTGCTAGCCATTTACTACTCAAACCCTGAGTTGAAGCAGCATAAAAGCAGAATAAAACTGTATTCAGATTGGATTCAAGTTGTTTCTCATTTAAAGCATAATTTGTTATTATAACGTGTTATTATAGATTACTGCTTCCATACAGTGATTTAAACAGTTAAGCTGTTTTGATATTTCAATGAAAGATTTATTCTAAGAGTGTACCAAAGTTTACAAACTAAAGACATTTTTTAGGGGTGTATGCACATTTAAACACCTGAATATGGGAGCTAGGCTTGTTTGTTTTAGTCATTTTTGCAGCATCAGACATCGGGCTTTGTGCTGCTCCTGGAGGGTGTTTGTAACATCACAGTGATGGTGCAAATGGAGCTGTTTATAGCACCACAGTTATGTGCAGTATAGTCAATATGCAGCTTTGGACAATGAAATTGCAAATACAACAGAAAGCAGTGCTCAGTGATTACCTTATCACAGCAGTTTGTTATCATGTGCTTGTTAATTGTTTGGACCTTATTTAGTTATGTGCACAGGACTGCTGAACCTGCTCCAGCTTGTAGGCTCAGTGAGAGCCTCCTGAATTAATGTCCTTTTTCTTGTTAACCAACCCAATGTGCTACTGTACACAAGGTGGGCAAAAGACATGCATGTTGTATGATCCATCTGTCCCCCATTTGAATAATGAGTAGAGCAACTAGTTCACCCAGAGGGCAATGTACACTGGCAGGTTCTGTGTTACTATGCATGGCTTTTTATCTCCTCATTAGTAGTTTGTTTCCAAAGGTTGCTGTTGACTGCATGTTTGCTTTTTGGTGGGCTGATCACCTGTGCATGCCAACAGTCTGTAAATTTGCACTTTATAAAATTCACCTAATGATGATGTGTACCAAATAAAGTGACCTGTATGTACAGTCGTGGCCAAAAGTTTTGAGACTAGCACAAATTTTGTTTTTTACAGTTTTTTATGGTGGCAATTTGCATTAACTCTAGATTGTGAAGAGTGATCAGATTAATTGCAATTAATTGCAAAGTCATTCCTTGCCATGAAAATTAACTTAATCACCAAAAGTACTGCATTCCAGCCACCGCATTTCAGCCCTGGCACAAAATGACCTGCTAACATCATTTCAGTGATCTTCTCATTAGCTCAGGAGAAAGTGTTAATGAGGACAAGGCAGCTGATATCTATCTGTCATGCTGATTAGAAAAGCAGACTGGTTGCTTAAAAAGGGTGGTGGTGCTTGAAGTTATCTTCTGTTAACCATGATTACCTCCAAGGAAACATGTGCAGTCATCATTGCATTGCATCAAAAGGGCTTCACAGGCAAGGACATTGCTGCTTGTAAGATAGCACCTAAATCGGCCAATTATCGAATCATCAAGAACTTGAAGGAGAGAAGTTCAATTGCAGTAAAGAAGGCTGCAGGGTGTCCATAAAAAAGTCAAGTGAGTGTCAGTGCCATCTCCTAAAGAGGAGGCAGCTATCGGATTGGGTCACCATCAGTGCAGAGCTTGCTCAGGAATGGCAGAATGCAGGTGTGAGGCAAAGGCTTTTGGAGGATGGCTTGTTGTCAAGGAAGGCAGAAAAGAAACCACTTCTCTCCAAGAAAAACATCAAGGGCATCAAGGACTGACATTCTGTAGGAACTATAGGAATTGGACTGCTGAAGGCTGGAGTAAAGTTATTTTCTTTTCAGACTATTTGGGATATGTGGACAAATTATTGTCCGGAGAAGAAAAGGTGAGCGCTTCCATGAATCCAACAGTGAGGAATCCTGAGACCATTCATGTGTGGGGTTGCTTCTCATCCAAGGGAGTGGGTTTTCTCAAAATTTGCCTAAGAATAAGAAATGGTATGAAAACATCCTCCAAGAGCAACTTCTCCCAACAATACAGGAGCAATTTGGTGATGAACAATGCTTTTTCCAGCATGAAAGAGAACCATGTCACAAGGCAAAAGTGATAACCAAGTGGCTCTATGAACAGAACAATGAAATTTTGGGTCCATGGCCAGGAAACTCCCCAGATCTCAATCCCATTGAGAACCTGCGGTCAGTCCTCAAAAAGAGGGTGAAAAAACAAAAACTCCAAGCACCGATTAGGCAAGAATAGGTTGCCATCAGTCAAGATTTTCCCCAGAAGCTGATATCTTGAATAGTGATGATAAGAATGAAGATTTTGAGTGAGTGTAACTATCTGTGAAAGGCTTTACTGTATAGTAATGCCTGATCTTAAAAATATATAAAAAATATAGATATACAGGTACATTTTGGTTATCAGTTCCAGGAGATGTCAAGGATGAGGAGGTACCACTGATGGGGTAAGAAGGACATGAGACAGTACGTGATGAGGAAGGTCAGGGCAGAAGGAGGAAATTGTGCTGTTTTGTGAAGATGATCCTAATGCTAACATAGCAAAGGAAAGATAAATCCAGTAGTGTCTTACACCTTACACATGTGTTGTCTACTTGGGAAGATCCAATAAGTCACCACTCTGAGAAGTAGACCAAGCTCATCGCAAAACCAACCTCTATGAGAAGATCAAGCTTGTTGTAAAACCCACTGCTCTGAGAAGAAGACCAAGCTCATCACAGTATACAGTTACAGCATAAAGGATAAAAAATTAGCATAGCACTGGAACTGCACTGCTATACTGCTTCAACAAAAGTAAACTTTAGTGTTTTTAAGTTTTTCAAGAGTTCTTAAAAATTATATTTTCAAATACATCCACTTAATTAGTGATCAGTTAGTGACAGTTTTTCTGCTTGGTTAACTGTTAAACATAATATTGTGAGGAAGCAAACTCAGACACAGCACTAGAGTCCATTTGCATGTAATCTTTACTTATATAATTTAATAGGGTCAGAGGAAAAACTCAGAGTACAGACAACCAGTGGTCAAATGAAAGAGTCAAAGGAGCAGCAGTACAAAACAAGGGCAAGGCAGTAGTTGCAAGGATTGGGAGTTTTCGAAGGCATTTTATAGTACAGTGATGAGGTGATACAAAGCAGGTGTATATGATTAATAATCACAGCGACCCCTAGTATTCCGATGATGGTGACTTCTTGCTGCCAAAAGAGTACATAACTGTTTTACTGACATTTCTTTCTTCTTCTTGATGATAGGTAATCCCATAAACATCATAGATAGCACTTTTTATATACGGTCCAAGTTTATGCTCCAAAAAAAAGAGAAGCATTTTTATAGCATTATTTACAACTGTTGTAACTGTCAGTCACAGAACAAGACAGAGAGTCAGTAAATGCAGGTAAATGCGACCGATCAGCCACTGCAATTGACATTTTGAAAAACAGCAATACAAATATTCAATTTGATTTTTTTATGTTTAAGTACATTATAGACAGAAAGCAACATTTGATTATTTTTTTCGATCACTGTAACATAAGTTGGGTTTAAATAGTGCCAGTGGCGCTAGGTGTGGTCTTACTCACCAGGGACGTCTATGTGGGTTTACATCTAAAGTGGTATATGCAGTTGGATTAAAAGTGAGTTGGAACACCAGACCTTCCTGTTGAGCCTTCTGGAGATGTTGGGGGCTTAATTAATTGAAACACAGATGAAGGGAGGTGCCTACTAGTGATCTCTTGGAAGAGCTTATGATGTTGTGGTTTCTAGTATGAAGTGAATGGCCTGGGCCATATGTGAGACTCTAATGGTTTGGCACAGAATATTAATTGTCTTCTCCTGTGTATAATTACAACCTAAAAAGTGATTGGTGTCTGTATTTCCTACACAGCAACCACAAATTATTTTTATGTATTGCATAAATTCTTATGCATTCTTGTGTTCAACTTTGCAGTTAGTAAAGTGAAATGAAATGACAACTGTGTTGTAACACCTGTAATGTAGCTTTGGCTCTGGACCAGTTCAGACATAATACATACAGCATAATCAAAAATAAGTCCCCACCTGTCTATATACATGGAGACTGGGCTGATCTGTGTGTGGCAGAGCTGCCTAGTAAGTTCTCAGAGCTGTGTTAAAGCATTGCCAGGATCAGTCAAAGACAAAAATTACTGTATAAATCCAATGTGACCTTGATGCATTATGATAAAAAGGCTTTTTTTTCTTGTATTCTGAACTTTGCTCAGGAAAACATGGCATATTTTGCCATGTATTTCCTGGAGCATCTTGTTGAAATTTTCACCTAATAACTAAGAAGAAACTACTGGCTAAACAACCAGAGTGTATCTCTACATACTCATGTGCAAGCAACAAACTCAGTTTTACTTCTGGGATGGTAGGCCCAGTTTTACTGTGAAGTTCACTGATTCACCATTAATCCTATTTATGCCTTCACTTGTCTTACACAGGAACCTGGTGATGTGTAGAACACATTTCAAAGCACATTTCCCCCCAATTTTATCTGCAAATTACAGCTTGAAGCATTTGTCTTTCATAAGGCTTCTGCACCATAAAAACCACACCCTCCTCTAATAAGGGCAGAGGCAGAATATGTGTCATTATTCTTATATGCAGTCTGTCAGCTGATTTATAGATACAACACTGACCTACTTTTGAACTGCTTTCAATGGCTTTCACTTAACACTATTATTAATGGTCATTTATTTTAAACATGTATGTATGTGTCCCCAACACCAAGACCAATTAAACAAATTAGATGGTGGCAAATGAAAAAAATTGAAGGAGTGCATAGTTTCTACAGTCAGACCAGGAAAAATGAATTTCAGAGAAAAAAAGTAGCACCAGTTGACAAAGAAGCGATGAAGCAGATACCAGCTTGATCATTTTTCACTTCATTCACCATTATAAGACCATGACAGAGGAAGTGATATTTCTCATCATGACAAAAGCGTTCCACTTAAGTTTCTGCTTGCAGACCTCAATTTGGTCAAAGCTATGCAATATGCATATGTTGCTTAAAAAAAACAAAAATTTAGTTGTATGAATATTATATATAATAGCTATATATATTAATTCATCTCATGTCCAAAGAAAACATTAGGAAGTAACTCTTCTGTAGACATTGACTGATGATTTCTTAACCATATTCTTACCTGTAAACCAAGGTGTCGTCTGATGAGCTGTTGTACTGGATCTGGTACATCCTGATACCAGGAAAATGTTGTTGCGAAGGCCACCTTATGAGAGCGGAGTTTGCAGTGAGCTCAGCGAGTACTGCTTTCTTTTCCTGAGCTTTTGTGTCATTGCTGGATGTTGATGTGGACTTTGCAGATGTAAGGATATCAGATGGTCCTGGATCAGACTCCCGGGCACGGTTTGTGCTGTTGGCCAGGTGAGGAAGTGGGTTGACCACTAGTTCCACAGTGCCTGTAGATTCTCCTGCAGCATTCGAGGCGATGCAGGTGAACACACCTGTGTCCTTTAAGGAGGTGATGTTGATCTCTAGGCTACCATTACTGAAGGCAAGAGTGCGGGAAGTATTGGAGATTAAACGACCTTCAGGAGAGATCCAGTGGACATCTGGGTCTGGGTCACCATTGGCTTTGCATTTCAAGCTGGCAGGCTGACCCTCCATAGCAAAGGTTTTGGAGGACCTTCTTGTAATCACAGGTGGCTCACAGATAAACTCTTCCTCTGGGATTGTCCAGAAGTATTTAGCAGTAAGATCAGGAGGTGAGGCACAAGTCTCCAGGTCATCCTCTCTTGTAAGCCTCCTCAGCCAGAGCAGCTCACAGTTGCAGTGGAGTGGGTTCCCTCCAAAGCTAAGGACAAGTGAGGATAAAGGAGAACCCTTAGATTTAGCATAAACTGGTATCCTAAGAAACAATGGATCAGGGGGGATTTTTTTCAGTTTATTGGATGTCATATCGAGACGAGCTAGCTTGTGCAAGTTGGAAAAAACTCCTAAGGGGACATGTTCTATAAGATTGTGGTCCATATTGAGAGTGTTCACATTGGTAAGTCTCCCAATGGTGTCCCAGGGAATGTCCACCAGGTTATTGTAAGACAGGTCCAAGTCTTCCAGGGTTCCCAGGAAATCATCAAAAGCATGTGGGGAAATGATATGGAGCTGGTTGTTGGATAAAATAAGGTGCCTGAGGTTGGTGAGACCACGGAAGTGGTCATCCATAACAACGCTGAGGCGGTTGCTATCCAGATGGAGTGCCCGCAGCCTTTTGAGGTCTGCGAAGGTATAAGGCATGATCTGGCTGATAGTGTTGCGTGACAATGTCAGGTGCAAGAGACTTGTCATATTGGCAAAGTCCCTCCTCCTCACTGCTGTGATGAAGTTCTCAGTGAGACGAAGCTCTACTGTCCGGCGGTCAATAACTGTGGGCACAAAGAGCAGGCCCGTCTTGGCGCACAGGATGGCGAGCGATGGTGACAGGTTTTGGCACATGCAACGCTTGGGGCAGAGCTGTCCTGAGGCAGAGACAGCCAATAGCAGCAAAGAGAAGATCAGCCTCTCCATCCCTCAGGACTCTAGGTAACTGCAACACAAGCACACAAGCTAATGTGAGACAATACAACAAACACATAAATGCTTAAGTGTCTAGTTGTCTTAAAGGTCCACCATTATTATTATTATTATTATTATTATTATTATTATTATTATTATTATTATTATTATTATTATCCTTGAGTACACAAATTACTTTATACATGTTTCAAAAACATTTTTCAGTTTTCTACACACAACAGAATATAAACTGCTTTTTAACTAGTATATTTTTAGTAATTCACATTTTTTAACTCACTCAAAACCAGCTTTCTAAATACCTTTATAATAAAAATACTTGAACTTTTGGCTATCCGTCCCAAAGAAAAAGTGCAAAGTTCACAGTTACTTTCTGGAATTTTATGCCAAGCAGAAATGAATGTGCTATTAAAGGTAAGTTTGTGTAAGCAATTAACCAGACCTGACTTACATGTTCACGATATTCCTCAAACTCTATAGTGATAACCTATACCTGATTGCATACCATTAGAATCTAGACTTTATCTGAGATACACATCTTTAATAAATGTCTCCATCATTTTCCACAGTAGGAACATTGGGAGCTTATTAGAGAAGCTTTTGAGTATTAATTAAATTGGTTACTTATTTGCAAAATTTATTTGGCCTTGTTAATTCTCACATTTAAACTGTCAGTGTAATTTCCCTCAATAAATCTAAATACATAGATAGATAGATATGTAGAGATACATAGAAGGAGAGAAATGGGACTTTTCAGATCGAGGTCCTTCATCAGCTGTGCAGGAAAAGTAAAGTGTTCTTTTGAATTTGTAGGAGGAGGGACCAGATTCCACCATGGAAGGTTCGCAAATCATGCTCAGCATGATTAGATAACTGGGATAACTGGGCTTAATGAGGGATTCTGTGATTGGTTCTACATAAATGAGGCTAAGCCTCTTCTTGTTGCCTTGTCTCTTGTTACTAAGGGCCATATGAATACGCCTTGTGATATTTTATATGCATAAAAACATCTACTAAACAGTCCAATCATTCAAAAAATTATGTTGTGCAATTGACAAGAACTAATCGCTGCCACAAATACAAAGTAGAAAAATTGAGATAAGAATTACATGCTGTGGGGAGACACAACAATAGAATTAATAGCATTTCCTGAGCTAACCTTTGACTGCTCCTGTTTAAAGTACTTCACTGCGTTCACTAACGCCAGACTTCTAGATGTCTCTTCAAACACTGAGGGCAGTTGCAGTCTATGCACCTTCCCCTGCACATATGCTAGGTCTTACTCTAATTTTATTGCTTCCTTTGTAGTCAGGCTAGTAGCCTATGTTTACTTGGTAAACCTGCTGTTTTCTGTTTGTGGCTTATGGACATATTTAGTCGAAAGCACGCTTTGTGTTGTTTCTGGAATGTTACACCATCAATGACCTTTGGCTCCAAGTTGCTGTTATAAGGTGATACTGCTGCTATACCCTTCAGTTTCAGGTGCAGATTCTCCCCTCTTTATGAGCTCTAGCTTCTAGCACTTACTGAAATGTATTGCAATATACCCAGTCTGACCACATGTTTTATAAACCAATAAAACAATGTGCTCACTGCTCCTGAAACACCTTTTAGATTGTCTAAAAAGTAAAACATGAGAAATATTTTAACATATCAGAAGGAAAATGGGCTATGAATAAGCATCATATATTAACAGATCTCTACTGCACACCATAACGTTAACTCACTTTGCTGTCATAGATAATAGCAATGCAAACACACACTGAACAATTTTAGCAGACAAGAATGCCTCAGCATGTCTTAACTAGGACTTAAATGATCAACATTTTCACACAAATTAAGCTGTCATGCAATGCATGGAGAATCCACCCCCTGAATCTGGCTTGTCAGGCATTTTGAATTTCAGTGAGTTTAAATTTTCCCATACTTTTAAAGTGTTCCAATCTCTAAATTTGTAGTGAAGTTACAGTATCCAAAACACTACTGCTCATCAACAGAGTTCATAACACCATTTCTGTGTCTCAAGTGCTTGGGTTTAGAACTTAAAGTGGGATGTTGTCTGTGGGACGTTGACGTGGGATGTTGACATGATCATAGACTAATATGCCTTTTGTTTGTTTGGGGTATTTATTGAAGCTGGCATGTAATATTGATGCCTTTCCTCTTCATAAATTTCCACAAGAGATTTTGAAAAGCTTCTTATTAGCATATATAAAGTGTGTATTGCTTTATAGAACATTATGCCAAACAAAAAGGAATCTGGTGGAAAATGTGATTCCTGTTACAAAATGTCATTGCGATTAACCATGATGTTCCAACGACAGTATAGAGGGCTGCTGCACAATTAGAGCAAAACCATGAAGGACTTAAGCCAAGGTGTGAAGCTGTGAACTGTAATGTGCAAGCTCAAGATTATAGGGTTAGGGTTATACACGCAGGTGTTTGGGGTATTGTACATCCTATCTTTTTGCTTCCTGTTTTACCACCACAATAGGAATAGGTAGGTTCTTACAATTCTGTGAACAGGGACACTAGGTCATCGTATAAGCATTTATGTCCTTGAAATTTTCACTGAAAGAGATCTCTGATGTAATCTTCAAAGGGAAGGTCTGTATCCAAGAAGCAAAACCAAATCAAAAAGGCCTTTTAGTGCCCTTGTAACCAGTTCACTGACACTGACATAACAAGAATGAATGACTGAATAAATGAAAATACATTAAAAAATGAATAAAAAATATGAGGAAAAAATAGTTTCCATTCTGACTGAAAACCTCACTGTATTTGAAAAGCATGTCAAAGTTTCATCATAGACAACAGAAACATCAACTTTCTCGTAACAGTCATCACAAAGGAAAATTTTACCTGCTGTTCAAAATTCTAACAATCCCTAAGACATAGTTAAGCAACCCACAACTTTACTTTCATATGGAAAAAATAAAATAAACAAATGCCTTTGATAAATGATGATGATACAGGAAATTATCTGATGTTTGACACAGGAAATAATATTTTATTGACAGGAAATGCAGACCATTGCACTGCACACCACTGTTCACGGCACACTATCAAAAGGGAGTGAAAGGAACCCAGGGGTTCCCAGAGGTTATTTACCCAAAGGAGTCTTCTGAGCTTTGTGGCCATGCTCAAAGAAAATTCCCTGACCCTGGAGCTCTGTGCAGGCACAATGGAGACAGATTACCAACTGCAGGCTCAAGGCCCCAGGGGAAACTATGTCAAATTGATCTGAGGTTCCTTTCTTGCTAGGCAATGGAGTAATAAAATGAAATGGTAACCTTGGACTTTTCGTGACAGTCACAATCTTTTTTAGAATGGTAATGAATTTTGCATCAGCTATGGACACACAATTTGGTAGATTGTACCATGTGATTTCTAAGAGTTGCATTTACATTATAATTATTTTAATTGATTTTGTCTGGCAGATTTTGTTGGATTGTGATGTGCATTAAAATTTTCTGTACACCCGTGTGTACAGAAGTGGAAAAGTGGAAGACTTTAATCACCAAAATGATGTACTGCCATGAGACATTTGGCATCAGTTGGGGAGTTGATGTCATATTTGTCTGTCAATCACTGTACAATTATACAGCAAAGGTCATAGTGTCCCTTAACTAAAATCCCGCATAAGGACTAATTTGACAGAGCCCCAATGGAACCTATTTAAAGAAACAGTGTTTAAATCAGTCTGACTCAAACTAGCAAGGAAAAAACTAGAAGAGAAGGAGACACATGCTTATTAGAGGAAAAATCTTCAGCCTCCAGCAGTCATCCTTCATGGGTGCAATTATTCTTATTAGCTCATGTTGCTATGACAATACAAAAAGGGGACTAAATTATTCATGTCACATTATGTGGTACTTTATGATAACAGATGCCCTCTGTGCTTGCTATATCTAATCTAAGCTTTGGAAGACATAAAAGGTCTATATGAGGATATTATGACAGTGAATTATTCTACATGAAGTAACACCTGCCCTGTTCTTATCTGGACACAACTGAAATCTTTATGCTCAAATCAAACTTTGGCCATAGAACCACTCTCACTCTTTCACCAGGGCACACACATCCATTACAATTTGTTTGTGCCAGTGCACTAGATAAATTTTATAAATTGGACATAGAACAGATACAAAGAAGTCAGGTATTCCTAGCAGGTATGAAGGTATTTTTTGATTCTGCATTTTGAATAACTGTGATAAACTGGCTGTCAAATGATGCTAAAGGAGGCAACAGAATAGTAACTGATTAAACAGTCAAATGAAACCATTTCTAAGCAGAAGGTTGTGCTAAGATGTGCACTGTTATGTCAGCTGACCCTAACCCAACAACTTCTGTATTATGAGCAGACTATGATTGTTCTATTTTGTTGAAGAAAGCCAGCAATAACAAGACATAATTTCATGCAAATTGATGAATGATGAAATGTAGTGCAAAAGTTAACACATTTTATGTATACAATATACATTCTACACCATACCCATTTACTGACTCAGGATTCAGTAATGATGCAGATCATTATTATCAAGCAGTCACTTAACTAAATGAACAAGACCACAACGAGCTCCGCACAAATAACATGAGCAACTTGGCTTTGGAATCCTCACATTCAAGAATTCTGACTTAAGTAGAAATGATAATAACTGAAATCTTATTAGCTTTCATCTTTATTTTTCTTTCACTAAAAGAAAAAGGAAAGTTAAATTAGGGTACAACTCCAGGAGATACAATAGAATGAGACATAAATCTCAGATGATGAAAATATCTTATGTGAAACATAATGTTACCTCACATCAACTTCTATACTACTACTGGTTTCACATTGTGAACATAAGTGTTAATTCTGACTCACCAATAGTCCAACACTAATTCTGATTCACCACTATGCCAACACTTGATTACACTTAATTACTGTTTCACTTACATCTAGTGGGATTTGGATTAATTTCCCTTCTGACTAGCAAAGATGTTATAAAGATGACTTGGAAGCAATGGATATTGTATGATAGATGTGTCTGACACTGGTGTGAAGGTGTGTTTTGAAATAAACACCTTCCTCCCACAAACACACAGGGTTGATTCCACTATGGTGCCACAGTAGATCAAAGCATTACTGGTTGTTTCCCAAAAGGCATGGTTAGGAAAGGTCAGGTGTTATTCTTTGATTACCAAATAATAATTCTAAAGAAACAGGTAATATACAAGCATAAATCTTAAATAAGAAACTGGATTAAATACCAAATATCAACTGAAACTGACAAAGGACATATTGAAAATGTTTCTTGTAATTAGCAGATCATGTAAGTGAAGTGAATAAAAATGAATAGTTTAAAACTAGCATCTCATACACTTCTAAAGGCCACTTTATTATCACAAAATGTCTGGCTTTAGGAAGCCAATTAAGGCAGTGTCTCCCAGGCACAGGAGCTGAAAGCTCACATGCAGGAGCCCAGCATGCCACTGTCCCTCTGGGCTACTCTCTCTGAAGAGATAAGACAAACTGTTAAAAGAGATATCTGGCCCTTTTCAATGTGGGCTTTATGCTCCTGGTTTCTGAATATGAGCTTGTTTTATCCTAGCAATAACTCCATTACTGTAATTATGACTGACTCAATTTGGCCAAATTAATTTTAATATTATGAAAGCCTGAAACTGAAATAAAGGATGAAATACTGTTAAAGGACCCCATGAAAGATTGAGAGCTCTCTTCTCTTAGTTCTGCACATATTTTACATTTAGCATTTAGCATTTGTTTTACAGTAACAACCATCTAAGCATTTCGTATTATTCCTTCTAGAACCAAAATTAAAAACATTTTGATTGAAACAGTTTCATAGAGTCCAAATGATACTTTGTAACCCATTTGGCCAATATGTTTCTCAATAGTTAAAGAGATGGATGCACTCACCACACACTTTAAGCCCACTTTTAAAGAAACACCCACTTTATAAGTAACACGGATTTTATAAGAAACATCCAATTAATGAGAACTGTTCATGTTATAAGAAAACGTACTTTATAAAGACACTTTATAAGAAACAGCTACTTTATTAAATAACTTACAGGTGCAATTTGTAAGTGCACAATTATGCATCATAGACCATCTGTTAACAATCACAATTTGTCAGTCACTCTTCAACGACTGGCCAAAGAACCACTGCTAACAGGAGTGATATACTGTTCTCAGGACAACAATGGCACTGCCATTATATTAGCAGGTTAGTGGGGGGTAGTGGCTGCTATCTGTGTCAAACTAAATATATCCAGAAGTCATGTGGTCAGAACCTGGCCACTGATGAGTAGGAGAATGCCTAAAACAAACTGTGTATGGTGACAGATGGCCTGTATATTCTAACTCTACACCCACAATGTGCTTTTAATATATAGATTTTTCCTGTAATGTGGATAGTGAATATAAAATTGTTGGACCCATCTGGCACCATGATGCTGAATGGCCTGGCCTAAAGCCACTGGCTTTCTGACCCCTCCCTTTCTTCTTAGGTTTCATAAACATACAGATTACAATACAAGAACCTCCTCCCAGCCTGGTTATACTTCAAGGAACTGTGACCATAAATTCCATCAGACTTAAAAACTTACCAGGACAACCAACTTTTCTTATCATATCATCACATTTCTCATGTTCACACACATGTTTCTTGTCCCATGGCTTCACAAAGTAATAACTGTCAAATGGTAATCAGCTAGTACTGGATGGTTATCTTAATATAATATTCAAATTGTGATGTTCTATTATTTGATGTGTACATTGTTTCACTATTCTTTTTTATCACTAGTTTCTTATTAATTTGACTTATTCATCACTGATTAGGATAAATAAGTGAAAGTAATAAGGAACTAGTAATAAAAAGGAATACTTGTACTTCTATGTACTTGTATGTTGCTTATCCCATGTTTACTGTAAACAAATAATTTCTAATTGTGTTAACTAGAAATCTTAAATGAACCAATTAGACAAACTATATTAAAGTTAGTAGTTTGTAACTTCAAGAAAAGTAAAGGAATTGAATTGACTATCCTATTGCATCACCCATCCTAGGTGTGATACTGTGTTTACAAAGCTTCATTCATTCTAAGACCTGAGGTAGAAATTGGTAGTAAATGCATGATTTCCTTTTGTGTAATAGATGTGTGGTCATCATCTCTGTCATCATCAACAAATCCATATTTTCTGGACATGTGCCAACTGCATTCCAAACTGCCAGAAAGTCACACTCAATGGCTCCAACGTTACTAATTACAGACCTGTATTACTTCTCTCTTTCCTCTCCAAAGCCCTTGATTTAGCAGTTTAGAATCAATTGTCTCTTTTCCTCACTTAGAACCAGCTGTATGATCCCAATCAGTCTGACTACAAACAGGCACATTCAACAAAAACAGCCCTCATTGCAGTGGTGGAGAAAATTCATGCTGCTAAAGCTGCCAAAGTGTCATCTCTTTTGATTCTTCTAGACCTTTTGGTAGCATTTCATACAGAAAGCCACAAAATTCTCCTCTCTGTTCTCTCCAGGCTTGGTTTGACTGGCTCTGTATGGAAATGGTTTCAGTCCTATCTGGAGGGACGGTCCTATCAGGTAACATGGAGAGGATCCACATTCAAACAATGTAGACTCTCCACTGGTGTTCCACAGGGCTCAGTATTAGGCGTGCTTCTCTTCTCTTTGTATACTCATTCTCTTGGTGATGCAATATCTTCTCATGGTTTCTCCTACCACTGCTATGCCGATGACAATTATTTCTTTCTTTTCCACCCTCTTACACGCAGGTCTCCTGACGTATCTCAGCATGCATGACTGACATTGCATCATGGATAACAACCCACCACTTGAAGCTCAACCCCAGTAAAACCGAGCTTCTGCACATCCCAGGTACTCCCAACTCTTACCATGACCTCACAGTTTCCTTCAAGAACACGTTACTCCACTGCTTCGCTCCCTTTATTGGCTTCCAGTAGCTGCCAATGATTCAGATTTAAAACCTTGATGCATGCCTACAAAGCAAAAAATGGATCATCACCTTCATACATGAGATCAATGGACAAAGCCCGATCAGTACCTCAAGTACAGCTTGGCTAGAAATACCATGCTTCAAGTCTCATGGCAGACAAGCATTGAGAATATTTTCTGTCCTGGCTCCTAGATGGAGGAATGAATTTCTGCTTGCTGTCTGGACAGCAGAGACCCTTGCAGTCTTCAAATGTAGACTATCTATTTTTGGAATATTTAAATGACCACTGACCCTGCTCCTACATTGACTAACTGATTCTAGCACTTATTGTAGGGTATTGTTTATTACAATGATGTTGGCTAACAAACTCTAGTACTTATTGTTTATTACACTTATAATTGTCTAAGATAGAACTTATGCATTTTTTACTTCTGTGCATCAGCATTGATCCCTGTATTTCCACAGTATTCTAGATCATTGGTATATTGGACTCTAACCTACTCTACTGACTAGGATGTATTCTATGAGTAAATGACAAAGCACTTTTGTAAGTCGCTCTGAATAAGAGCATCTGCTAAATGCTGTAAATTTGCCTTTACATTTACATTTACGGCATTTAGCAGATGCTCTTATCCAGAGTGACTTACAAAAGTGCTTTGTCATTTAGTCATAGAATATATCCTAGAACAGTACAGTAGGTTAGAGTCCAACATACCAATGAACTAGAATACTGTAGAATACAGGGATCAATGCTGATACCTAGAAGTAAAAATTGCATAAGGTATATCTTAAATAATGAAAAGTGCAATAAACAATAAGTGCTAGAGTTTGTTAAACAACATAAACAATACCCTACAATAAGTATTAATTTAGTCAGTCAATAGAGGCGTTCATTCCACCATCTTGAAGCCAGGATAGAAAATGGTCTCAATGCTTGTCATTCATGAGACCCGGAGCAAGGTATTTCTGAGCCGTACTTGAAGTTCGACGTACTCGAGGTACGGATCATGCTTTTACCACTGACCTCATGTATGCAGGGGCTTTGTAGGCAAACTTTTAAATCTGATGCATGCAGCTACTGGGAGCCAATGAAGGGAGCGCAGCAGTGGAGTAACATGTGAACTTCGGAAGACTGAAGACCAGACATGCTGCTGCATTCTGGAAAAGTTGTAGAGGTTTGATGACTCTTAGAGGAAGACCAGCAAATAGTGAGTTGCAGTAGTCTAGTTTTGAGATCACAAGAGACTGCACAAGCACCTGGGTAGCTTCCTGTGAGAGAAAGGGCCGAATCCTACGTATGTTGCAAAGGAGGAATCTGCAAGACCAGGTTAGATTAAAACATGAGTTGATAATGACAAGTGGTTGTCCAAAGTTATGCCCAGGCTAGGGGCAGCTTCGGATGGTGATACCAGGGCGTTCTCGAAGGAACCTGTGAGGTCATGGTAAGGGTTGGGAGTACCTGGGATGAACAGAAGCATGGTTTTACTGGGGTTGAGATTCAAGTGGTGGGCTGTCAGACATGACGTAATGTCAGTCAAGCATGCTGAGGTAAATGTAAATGTAAATGGTGAATCTTAATAGAATGTCCTACAGGAATTATATTCCCCCATTGTGAAACAAAGGCTATTGAATATGCATGAACCAAGGCATGTCCTTTCCCCAACATATACCCGACAAATTTGCCCCCCTTCTCAGTCTGAATGTGAAGTGTGAAGCAGAAAGAAGCATAAGACATGCAGGGAAGGGAGTTCTGTGGGTGCCCTGTCCTTCACTTCTTCTTCACTGAAGAGAAGTTATGACTCAAACCTAAAAAAAAAAGTCAATAATCTTTTAAGTCAATAGCCTCTCACAAGGCAGTTAGAATAGACTCAAATGTGATATTACCCTATTTTATTCTTTATATTAGATTTCATTTGTTGGTTCTGCTTAATTTCTTTATTATATATATTCTTTATAGAGTTTGCTCATCACATCTTACATCATGCAAGCTTACCTTGCTGTTTTGATTGTGACTGAAGTTTCATTGTATGGCCGGTGATAAACCATACCAGATTCATCATCAAAAGCAAGATGCATGACCACTGATACTCAAACCTCTTACTTCTGAAGGGCCTATCCACAAAGGGCTAGGGCTCTCTAACCCCGAAAATGCAATCTCATGGATCAAGAAGCCTTGTGGTCTTTTCGTCATCAACGTACATCACTCATACCATGTCAAGCTAGCAATACAATCTCTCAGTGCCCCCAGATGTTTTGACATGGTCAAGCTGAATAAGTCATAAGGATAAGCATTACATCTTTTATGTTATCAGTTGGTATCAATGCTAATGCTACTGTTTATATATCAAAATTAGATCAGTAACTTTTTCCTCCCCTCTGTGATGCAGCCTCCTCAATCCTATAATTAGTTCTCCCTCCAGCTGTTTCACAAATTTCTCCTTCTCTTTCCTGTTATACTTTTAGTCATGCTCTCTCTCACCACAAATCTTGTTTGGCTAATAGGTTTACTTTGTTGTCTGTTTGTTGGGTTTGATAAGTAGACTGACTGGTTGATCATCTCACGGGTTAAAGTTTTTCTTTTATTCTATTCTTTCTTTTCTTTTATTGTTTAGCTACAAATCCAGTTTGTGTTAATTTGCTACATTTCTTATACCATAGTGATTTTATAAAACTCAATAATGAAGAATGACCTCTGGTCAATCTATTTTTATGCACGTTCACTTATCTCTGTTTATTCAATAAATATGTTCTAGTTATAACTCTTGAGTCACGAATGATGAATAGACTGAATGAGACTGAATACTCAAATTAATTCAGGGTGGTGCCCAATTAACCCAATCAACTATGATTGACAATTTATTAAAGTGTTAGGGTTAGGGTTAGTTTTAGAGTTAGGATTAGGGTTAGGATTACGATTAGGTAGGTTTTGTGAATTTACAATGGCAATGCTCACCACAGTTGATGTGGACAAGCAAGAAGCCAAGGGTAAGGCAATGGCTTTTTAAGCACCGCTATTGTTTCCATTGATTACTGCTTTTCAGTTTTCCCTGATTAAGTCAATAACTAGTGAGGACCAGGCTGCAATGTAGGCATAGGACTCAGGTATGTTCTCTGGACTTATCTAGGACGTGTCTGTCTTTTATTTATCTATCTATCTATTTATTTATTTATTTATATTATAATTTATTTGTATATTTGTCTTAGGGTTATCCATTTGAGGGCTTCAGATTGGTGTATTATGGGGAGATGAGAGAAGTGCACTTCCCTGTATGGGCCTTTTACTTTACTCCCCCATTACAAGGGGTTTGGAAAGTGTGTCTCTCTCCATGTGCCTGTGTTTGGCTTAATGGGAGGTAGAGAATTGTATTTTAGGGGATCACAGTATTGTGCTTAGGGGTTTGTATCAAGGGATCATTTTACTTAGTGTATGAGCAATTTGTAGGACACATTATCAGTAGTTTACCTCAGAATTATCGGCTGTTTCGGCCTTTTAAACACTAGACACCCTTCTCTGAGGCGGCCCACCCGGGGTTGACCAGTCCCAAGCACGTGTCCTAGTTAACAAACTCATGGCTATCCTGGACAATACTTCACACCTCCTCCATAATCTATTGGCTAGACAGTGGTGCACTTTTAGTCAGACTCATTCAGCTCCGCTGTAGTAAGGAGCGGTACAGGAGATCATTCGTACCAACTGCGATCACACTGTACAATTCTTCTTCTTTGTGTTGGGACACTACTGAGTGGTTTTGAGCAATAGATAATCGTACTTATTATTAATATCCACTCTGTTGTTATTCTCTTCTGCATTTACTGCACAATCGTATATACACACCTAACTGAATGTTTGTATTGTTTGTATTGCACTGTCACTTCACCTGTTAGACTGTAAACAGTGAATTACCGGAATGATTGGACACCTTACCATTCTTACACTTTGCACAAGACATACATACTATATCTTTGTATCTTAGTTCTTATTACATATCTTATTTTTATACATTGTGTTTTTGTTTTTGTTTTTTTGTTTTATCTGCTTTTTTGCACTGTTGCCTTTTTTGTGCCTTCAGCTACTGAAATATGTCAACTTCCCCCTGGGATTAATAAAGTGATATCTCTCTCTCTCTCTCTCTCTCTCTCTCTCTCTCTCTCTCTCTCTCTCTCTAATATGTCCAGTCAAGGTTCAGTTTCAGGGCCATGAAGCTGTTTGTTTTCCTGTTTTTAATGACAAAATCAACAAAGCAATTGCTTTCTCAAAAGTGGCCTTAAAAGATGATCAAATTACAGACTCTAGTTCTTCCGTTGGGAGCTGAGTAAGCCACTATTTCATTGTTTTAAAATTACAGAATATTTCTCAGTCTAAAATAACAGTGTATCTTTCAGTGTAAAGCACTGTAAGTAATAAGCTTGAGGTAGATGTACTGGAAAAATGTTTACTTTGCAAACACAGCCCAGCAGATGCAGCAGACACAGCACTGTTCATCGAGAAGTCTAGAGGTGGCCAAGATGCCACTCGTAGCCTGTAAATACACAGCAGTCATTTGGAAACGCTTAAAGTAGGACACTGTATATCCCTACAGGAATAAAAAGGAATTGCTGGAGGGCTCTTTTTTTTTACTGGTTAGTTGTAGCTGAAAATGCAGTCAATAAACCTATTACAACATGACACCCCCATCTGACACAGGTTGCATAGGGCAATGAAACATTATGGGGTAAATTAAATTTAAATTCATATTAATGAATCCAATTAAATTGTTGACTCTAGAGTCATAGGATTAATATATCTAGAGCTATATGATTAATATATAATATATGAATATATTAATATATAATTGTTATGTTAATCGTTATGTTATTTTTTCATAGAAATGTATAGATAAATCTTTTTGTTCTGCCAGCTCAAAAGCAAAAGACTTTTTAAAGGCTAAGACATCATAAATGAAACAATTTCCTAAGGAAATAAATGGTGGGGATCATAAATTGATAATAAATAATTGTTATTAACAAGATTATGTATTATATTATTCACGGATTATCTAATATTATTATACATTTACCATAACATGTTATAGACAAGCCTCTTAAGCAGTAAGCAGGTGCTTTCCATTAACTCTCTGAGCACAGAGAAGACACAGTAGACACAGGGGGTAAGGACACAGAAAATATGGGAGTTTACTGAAACACTAACAATAGCAGCTACATGTGCACAGCACATAGATGTGAACATTAAAATGCACAGAAATGGCACAGAGGTTTTAGTACACACCTAAGGCTTGCCAAAGACTAAAGAACAGTGCAGAGTATATATAGTGCAGTCTGCCAGTAACCTCAGATATGTACACTGGCTGGAAGCCCCCAAGGAGTGAGTTAGGAGAAACTGAACTAGCTGACATATGGCTGCAATTCAGAAAATGCCTCAATCTATCATTAAACTTTCCTAACACTGTATAATGTAGACTGTAAGTGTCTATCCAAATGTGTATCAGTAGCAGTTCAACAGCCAAATGCAGTGGTCTTATTATACTACCAACCACCTGAACAAGATGCATGCCTGTGATATTTTAAACCACACAAACATACCTCTGTTATTATACAAACATACCTATGTTACTGTACAAACTTACTTCTGTTACAATATAAATATAACTCTTTATATAAAAATACCTTTGTTACAGTAACAAAATACCACTGTTACTGTACAAGCATACCTCTGTTATTGTACAAACATACTTCTGTTACTATACAAAAATAACTGTTATTGCACATACCTCTGTTAAACATACTATTACTCTGTTACTGTTCATACTTATTGTAAGTAGTATAGTGTTACTGCATTCACTTAGTGTATATATGTTAGCTTTCACCCACAATGTACACAACATTTTTCTATTTACATTTTATTCATGTAATATTTTTCTATTATTTAATTGTTGATATTACCATGAACACTTAATGTAAATAGCATGATATTACAGTGTACACTTAGGGCCCTATTTACATGGGTGTCCTAACACTCTTTTTTAATACATATTGGCAATGGTACTCTATGCTGTTAGTTTTAAGATCTTGCATTTAGTGTACACAGTAATAACATCAGCCATTTATTTCAGTTCAGATGTAACTGATCTCAGTTATATCAGTCAGCACCAGAATAATGCAGTAATCCTGTCAGTTTGTTTCAGTCAAACAGTTGTTCTTAAATCACTGATGTACACATTCACAAGCTTTAATGTTCATTCTGGCTTCTCAGAAGTAACATTTGTTGTACACATTTCCAGTGTTTAACCAGACTTAACTGGTGCATAATATTTCCAGAGTGAGCTTAACCATAAGGAACAAATACAAAGCAAGTGAAATTTTCATGTCCTTAAGAAACCAACATTCACTGACTCCCTTCTCCACTGCCACGTGGTTGCAAGAGAGAAAATAAATTCAGCAGTGCATGATGGAGTACTGCTGTCCAGACCAGTCCAGTCTGACACTAACGTCTCTCAGCTGGTGGGAGTGTAGTATCAGCTCGCTTTCCCAGCACTACAGGCACAATGCCTCTCAAATGGGTGGCTATCCTGCTGCACCAGCTGCCACTAGCATCGTCATCTCTCCTCCTCCGCAGAGACGCTCTGTCATGTGTGTGTGTGTATGTGTGAAATGCTCAGTGGTAGCTGCATAGCATGGGTGACCTCAAACAGCCCACTGCTCTATGCCAGCTGACTGTGTTAATAAGACTCATGAGTTCTGGCAAGTTCTTGTCAGATGTAACGTGAGATGGGGAAGGATTCAACTACCCACCATTATCCTCCCATTCCTCTACCCATCACTGCTTCCAGAACAGCAAAAACATTAGACCTGCTATGAATTATCCTTAAAATCTGTTGTCTTTTTCAGCTATCTTTGTAGGGAAGATTTTTAAATTAAGCTTTTTTTTTTTTTTTTAAATCTATTTGGGGGTCAGACTTATGCCCTCAGAATGTGATCACCATATCAAAAACAACTGAGCATCATTAAAGTCAGTACTTCATAAAGCTGTTCTTGAAAATTGCCTTTACAATCTTTGTAGAGGTACAAGAAAACTATTCACATCAATCTATCTCAAGCTTTTCTGACCTCTTCTAAGTCTGATGTAACTTCTACAGTTCTGAAACTCTTTGGGCTGGGACAATAACCCACAGGCTCTGTGCAATCAGCTCTGCAGAATCTGGTTCTTTGAGGAGTTAATGGAGCTTTCACCTCACATTACTTCATGGAAGATATTGGTAGGTTGTGTCAGGTCAGTTTTCCACAAGACACTACAGAATTCTTGGCTCTAGCTATTTTTTTCTGACAGGAGAAGTTAGCCACTAACCATCACTGTGACCTTACCTGGACAGAACCAGCTTCGTAACACCTTACTGCAAGAATAATCTCATAGCAGCAGGCCAGTGAAGGGAATAATTACATGTTCCTTTCACATTATATAACACAAATAGCAAGGAATGTTTTTTTTTGGCTGAGGATAAGAGCATAGTTAGCACAGCTTTTGAGGCTTCATGTAAAACCATGCAAAACCAAAGAGAAACCAAAAATATGCTTTAAAAAATGTAACAGGTTTACATTAAATCCACTTAGAGTTATAAACTTACTTAATATATACTTAGAGAATATAAATCCAGTTTAATATTCACATATTTACAGGTCAGTATTTACATATATACATTTCTTATACATCTTAACTTTTGCTTTTTTAAAAATATTTTAAATATTTTTACATTTGCCTAAAATCATCCTGTGAGTCAAACCAAATATGACTCATTCATGAGGTTTCCCATTGCTTGTTCTTGTTTCACACAAAACTCTTTCCTTGAGTAGTGTCCTAATTTATTAAAGCATTAATAAAATCTTTTAATATTTAAGAAATAGTGCTTGTGTAGAAGTTGGAAGTCAGACAGATGGTCAAAATATCAGCTAACACTTTTCAGCAACCTTTCATTCTCATTTCTCACTGAATAAATTTGACAGCTTCCATTTCACCATATGTAGCATCAGTCGTCCCACACCCAGCAGCTCAATTTATGCATTACGTTTGTTACAGTGCCATCTAGCCTGAATTTACAGATGACTGCCGTGCGTGGATAGCAACACCACAGTGAAGTTCAGAGATGAGGGTGGGTGTTGCTGAATCCAGACATCAGTGACAATCTCATTATAGCTGACTACATCAACATTACAGTACAGGCACACCTACCTCAATGTGGATTGGCTGGAAAAACTCATGTGTTGTGAAGATGGAGACCCAGGCAGCTACATGTGGGTGTGCAGGCTGACTGAAAAGTGCAGAGGTGCGCAGAAGGAGGAGAGCACAGGTAAGGCACTGCCCTGCTGGGGGTGGAGCTCCATCCACCTGTGGAGAAAGAAAGGGAGAGACATTAGCATAACCCTGGCAATGTGGCTCTTACTGTCTGTACAGGGACTCTGGGGTAAAAGACAAAACCAGGAAAAATGTGAGTTCCAAGAGCTGGGGAATTATTCTGAACAAAGGAAAGGGGACTTACAATCTGTTCTAGAAGTTTCACATACATTTGATATTCTGACCACCACCTCTTGATAATCTGGGAACCAGTGTATCGATTTTTGTTTCAGAAAAGTCAATGTAGCTGTTTCAGATATTCCAGAGTTTTTTTTTTAAATCACTTCTTAACTGGTCAGCTTTTTTGGGTTCTGCCATATCCTGTCATTTCCTGTAATGTCCTGTATAGTAATCATAGTAGTTCTTCATTGCAGCCTTTTATTTGCACATTGAGAAGTGACCATGGCCATAGAGCAATGTACAAAATCCGTAATGACTCCTAAACTAGCCCAACACCATGCATCTTTAATATAGCATGGAATGTGCCTGTTGGTATTTAGAGTGTGTGTGCATGTGTGTGTGTGTGTGTGTGTGTGTGTGTGTGTGTGTGTGTGTGTGTGTGTGTGTGTGTGTGTGTGTGTGTGTGTGTGTGTGTGTGTGTGTGTGTGTGTGCATGTGTATGTGTTTGTGTGTGTGGTGTGTGTGTGTGGGTGCATGTGCATATGTGTGCACGTGTATGTGAGTGTGTGTGTTGTGGCAGCCTTTGGGAATGGAGCCAATGAGAGAATGTTATACACCTCTTCGCTGACTTGTTTGGTTTAATCTGAATATTTTAAGTATTTTATATATTTTATAATATTTTTAAGTTGAATGTTCTTAATGTAGTGTTGTTTGGTTTATAAATGTGTTCCACTCCTTGCGTGTGTCTGTCTTCCCCCCCCCCTCCATTTTCCCTGTTAGTTTCTCTTCCCTTTTCTGCTTGTTCTGTGAGTCTTTTTAAAGACTAAGCTATTGAATAAAAGAGCTATTTTTCGAACAGAAATGGCATATTCTGGTACGACTTCCATGCCGATGCCACAGTACTCTCAGAGGACCTGATCTTATTTGTATTTCTACCTGACAAAATCCATATGCAGACAGAAAACAGTCTGGAGTCATTTTAAAAATGCTCTCATTCACCTTAGAAACAAAGAAAACAAACAAAATAAACAAAGTAATACTATTTTAATTTGGTACAGATTTGGATTATGACCCATTAGTGGCTGTAATTTTTACTGTAATTATGAAAAATTATTTTACTGTAATTACTGGCTTTAATGTTTTGACCAATCTCTGTCTCTCTCAACTTTACCGTCTGCTCCATTTCAACTATGTAATTTAGACATTAACTTAGACATTAATTTAGACATTAATTTAGACATTAATACCCATTTCTGGGACAGAAGCTAAGCAAGAAAAAAAGTATGTAGATTTATGATGATTCATACGAAATAATTAGTTTTTGCATTTTGTTCCCTGTATAAAATCTGCATGTGTTTTCTGTTTAAAATGTGTATATATTAAAACATGTATATATTTGTTTATGTCCAACACTGATATTAATCATATGCACAACTATATCATACATATCATACATATATCTTTTTAATAACCACAGCACTTTGTGTGCTGACTTAATAGAATTGCAGTCTAACAATGCCACACTCTCTCATAAAGCCTGATGCAGAGTCCCAGTGAGGCCCTGGTTCTGACTACCTCAACCCGACTATACACTGCACTGCCCATGCTAACTCCTGAGCAAAGTAAATGGGCCACAGCCAAAATTGCATTGCAAATTGTAAATTGCAATTACACCCAGACATGAGTTAGTTAGAATTTTAACACTTAAATATTTTCGTGCTTTTCTTGAGATGCAATAATATAAGTGGGTTTCCCTGTGCCTTATGGAAGCATATCAGTGCCAAAGTGGAAATGAAAATGTAATACGCAAAAGGGCAATGTAATCCTAAGTCTGAATTTAAATATTTAAAGATTTTAATATTCCACTAATACTTGCAATTTTGCGGTCTTGGTACACAGCTTTCCCACCAACAGTGACAAGCAAACGGGGCACAGGTCTCATCATTGTTGTTTTTAGTTCTTGTTAATTTTTCTGCCTAATGATTGGTTGTCAGGACCACTCCATTTAATTTTGGGTTTAGCCCATCATCTGCCCAGGAGTGTACATTCAAGTCTGTGTTAGCATGTGAGGTCATGATCATGAGCCCAGCTGCCTGAAGCTGAACAGGACTTTCTTTGTAGATCGTGCAGCCTGGTCTGCGCCATGGCCTCTGCACAGCTGTGCTACCTTCTTTGTTCTGATGAACAGCTAAAGACAAAGAAGCAAAGAGCTGCAGCCAATAGGGTAGCAGGCATGTATCATTGGCCACATACATGACAGATACTGAAGGTTTGAAACAGAGCTTCCTCACTTTTTACATTTTATTTTAGTTTTTTTCCCTAGTTAAAGATCAGAGGTATGTGTGACTTGATTTTCTTTGGACAAAGAAGTAACCTAATTTATCATGGTTACTGCAACATGTAAAATATTTAGTTTAGTCCAGTGAAGATTGTAACCTGTGCACTCAACTGCCAGCATGTGGGATCATCAGGAATTTCATCAGAATTAATGCATGCTTTGCAGAATATGATATAAAATTCCATTATGTCATAAAGTGGACAAATGGAAATGTGCATCATGTAATGATGGGAGTAAGCAGTAATTGGCTAGTGAACATGGTCCTTGAGTTTCTCAGAGGGAGTCTAAGTGAGGGCAGAGTGAGTGTAACAGAGAGCGCATTAAGCAGCGGTAATGATCCCAGCTTGACTTTGATATTCAGAGGCAAGTCGTGCCCACCCACGCAGGAGGGCCAGGCTGGGGACGCTGTGTGCTGCTGCATTTCTGGAGTTCACTCTCCACTAAGTGTTCTGAGAAGATTCAGCTCTATCTTCAAACTACTTCATTAGAGACTTGAATCAGTTGACACAAGAGTTAGGGGAGGAGAGAGTGAAGTTTACCTGTGTCATTTGAGTGTGTGTGTGTGTGTGTGTGTGTGTAAGAGAGAGAGAGAGAGAGAGAGAGAGAGAGAGAGAGAGAGAGAGAGTGAATGAGAGAGACAGACTACCATAAAAATGTATACTTGTTAAATATACTGAATATCTAGGTAAAAAAAAATGTAAACAGGAAAACTGCGTATAATGCCTCTTAGTGGTCATATAAAATATTCAATTCTCTGTCTCACCGCCCTTGCGGTGCACATGGTGATTAATTTTCAGGATACATCATTAGTTAATATTCCTCTCAACACTCCAGTCCATACCAGTAACCAGTAGTGAAGAGTGTTAGCCACTAATAATGAAACTATACAGGAAAAGTGGGAAGGATTCGAATTGGTGTGCACAGAGCCTTTGAATAAAATCTTGACTGTAGACCACAGAGAGGACCCAGTGTGATTACAGACCAGAGAGAGGATCCAGTGTGATTACAGACCAGAGAGAGGATCCAGTGTGATTACAGACCAGAGAGAAGAACCAGTGTGATTATAGACCAGAGAGAGGATCAAGTGTGATTATGGACCAGAGAGAGGATCCCGTCTGTCCTTGCAGGTTACCAATGTTTTTTTTAAAAAATAAATAATAATAAAAAAAAACAGTAAAAAAAACCAACACATGATAACTAAATTACCATAAACCTGGAATGTAACTGTCAGTCTACTTTATTGTATGAGAAAGGAACTTTAAAGCGAAGTCCTAAACAAGTGTTTAGCACATTTCAGTCTAAGATGATTCTGATGTTGAAGCAACATCAGCATCCTCTGCTTATACTGATAATCAGTGTTATTACTTTTAGGTTTGTTTGTTTGTTTATTTGTTGCAAAATGCACCTCTGGAACACCCACAAAAGTAGTCCATGACAGTAATTGGCCAACTTGTGCTATCTTAGTCAAACTGCAACCAGGCATAACTGAACTCCCTCTCCACATAGATAATTATGTGCTCTATATTTATTTAGTACCCTGTTTGCCCGACTGCCTGGGTCTTTGTGTGTTAGAGCTCTATTCTTTACCACACAGTGATTGTTAAATGTTCTTCATAAAAACAAAACAAAATAAAAATATATCAATAAATAAAAATCCTCTGTACTGCAGGGAGAAAATAAACATGTTCCTTCTGTGGTGATTTCATGTGAAGGGTTGAAAAGCCGATAAGTGGTTGTGTCTCCTGGTGGCAGTGCAGAATGTAGCAGTACCACCGTAGGGGTGACCAGGAAGACTTTGCCTAGTCATTCACTTCAGGCAAAAAGGTAGAATGTCTGTCCCAAAACACAAAACATACACAGATTCATTCAAAGAACATCCCAACCTGACTTCCAGGCACATGGTTCCACTCCAGACATTTTCTTGGTTTTCTCCTACTGAAAATAAAACATTATTTTTCTTCATTGATTTGCTTGGTTGCTTTTATGCTCTGAGGCAGTCTTTGTTTTACTGTTATTTTTACTCCAAACTGACTTGTCTGTCAGTTCTCTGGAATTGGACAGACTGTTTGCCCGCACTCCCTTCAGCCATGGTTATTCCAAGGAGACAATCCACCGGACCTTTGGAGAGCTCAGACAGCAGGGAAAGACAAGGCACTAGGGTGGAACTGTAATCCAATCCATCCCAAAATCGATTGAGAACTCACATAAAAGTCTTTCATTGGCCTGCATTTTGTACATATCAATCTCACCGTCTGTTTCTTTAGTCTCATAGCTACAAAACAAAAATAATCACATAAAACATCATAGAAATCATAAGAAGTGAGATTGATTTTATAGGATTCCAAATTAATGAAAAAAATAACCTCTAAGTTTGCCTTGGATCCAGCCTTAACCAATCATAACTTTCCTTATGAATTGAATTGTGTGAATTATTTTGAATTTACAATATTGAGGACATACTGACAAGGCTTAGAGTAAGGGTTAGGGTTAAGGTTAATGTTCTATGGTGGCAGTGTTTGGTACTTATGCCACTGTCTTAGTGCAGTGTGAACTTCAGTCACTAGGCTAGACAAGAAAACAAGTGTAGTAGTCTCAGCATGTAACAGGAAAAACTACACCGAGGTCTCAATGACTTTCTGCCAACCTAATAACTCTTTTCATTTTCCTCCTTTTGGGTGATGAAGAAAGAAAATAGGACAGATTATTTGAGTGTTTTGTGCATATGAGTGTACATACCTGTGCATATGTGTATGTGTGTGCGCACATGCATGCATGTGTATCTCTCAACGGAAGTAGAGTTTTTCTAGAAACCCTAGCCTCTGTTCAGTCACTGTGCCACTTACACCAGGTGTAGCTCAGAGTAAAACTGAGCACAGCACAGTGTGCTTCTGCTGAGAGGCTTGTTACGGATGTATTATTTTACTTTCTGTGGGAGGGAGAAGTAGTCTGTCACAGCCAGTCACTGACAGTCACAGCCAGTCGCTGACAGTCACAGCCAATCACTGACAGTCACAGCCAATCACTGACAGTCACAGCCAGTCGCTGACAGTCACAGCCAGTCACTGACAGGTCTTTGGCAGAAAAGTCAATGATGTTTTGGTTTACATGCACATTAGCTGTAAAAATAGTAAATAAAAATATCTGTACATTGCAATTTAAAATGTTAATAGCATTACAAATAATTGTTTTAATTATTTTGCAGTGTACATTTATTTTATTTTTTATCTTCCCAAGCATTACACAGTAGTAAGAGTTTCAAAAGGACACTTAATTTGATGAATTAGATTCAGCTAAATTTGTTGACCATTATTTTAATGTTTGCTATTACATAACTACAAAAGACACTTGAAAGCTTAACTGGGGGAGGCAGTACTGTCCTGCATGAGACATGACCTACACCAAGGCTTATCCCCTCTGTGCATGCTCCATGTATGAAAAGAGCAATTAGTTTTTCCTCTGTGGTGTTAAATAGCTTTTATTTTAACCTTGGTATCGCCTTTGGCACTAAAATGCCCACAACAGCATTCAACCACATCAGAGCTGAACAATCTCCAAATCTGTTTTAATAAAGTGTCAGTGTGAGAACAATAAGAAAGTGGACACTTCTTTGCAAATGAACAGACCAGTAGAGATGAACAAGGCATGCTAAGCAGGAATAAAACCTTGCAATTACCAAGAAAACATATGGCCAAAGCTAAGTTAAAACCAACACCATAAAGCCATGCTTCAGGATTTGTAAGCAGAATTCTAGCAAATGCCTTCTTCCTGTTTCTAACAAGACCCGCGAAGCTCCACTATGTCATATTATTTTTGTTGTTGTTATTGATGTCATAGTAATTACATTTTTGTTGTTGTTTTGGCATAGGCCTTATCACTACAGATATAAATCCAAGTAGGGTGAAAGTGAAAAAAAAGAAAGAAAATGAATTAAATCTGGGAAGTTCATATAGGACAGCACATTTCTATTTGCTTCCAATTGTCTTTTTTTACAATTCTTTCCCCATCATTAGAACTTCTCTTTTCATTAGCCTGGTATTCTCAATTCTCCAATTTCACTCACTTGTTGTAAATTAAATCCCCCACTCCTTCCAGGAAAGTATCTCATCATGAGGTAGTGCTTTATATCCCTAGGGTGATATCGGAGGGTTAGGATGACTTAGCTCATAAGAGTATGAAATTATTGCTATTTGTGAATGTAAATAGGTCATACTATATGACTATGAGCCCAGCTTTTATAGAGGCTAACGCTGCTTAAAGTTACATTTGTTTTTTCCTAATTAGGTTAATCTTGCTCTTATGACAACCTTATCTACATATACAAAGTCTGTAGTGTGAATGCTATTCCAAAGTCCTGTAAATGATGGATTTATTATAGAGTGTAGGGTGTAGAGAAGGGTGTAGGTTAGGGTGTACGGTAGGGTGTAGGGTGTAGAGAAGAGTGTAGAGAAGGGTGTAGGGTAGAGTGTAGGGTAGAGTGTAGGGTAGGGTGTAGAGAAGAGTGTAGGGTAGAGTGTATGTTAGCTAACCCTAACCCTAACCAAAGCTAGTTAGCTAGCGAAAGCTATCCTTTGAGCAGAAGCCTTTGCTTTGGGTTCTTCTAAGGTTGTCCACATAGCTGTGCTGAAATGTTGATTGGTAATGTTTGTACTTGTAGATAGATATACTGTTGAACTGTCTTGGAGTAACCGACTCTAAGCAGACCTACATAAGATGACATAGAATCATAATTCTAAATGCAAAACAAGTGTTAGCTCTGGTTACATGCATATTAATGACAGGAAAATTTGAAGCTAGTCAATACTATGTTATTTTGCAGTGAAGTCTATGTAATTATAGCCATTTGTGTCTTAGTCTATATTTTAGTTTTTATCATGACACAAAACATTAAAATCTACCATTCCATCAGCATATGTGAACGTGACTTATCTGGTACATGAACTTCAGAATTATTTGCATTGTCATCTTCACCAGTAATTTTGAAAATGTACAGTATGTATGTAGTTATTATTCCAGTTTTTGCTCCTTGCACCATTGTTCTCAGCTATGTTTAAGGAGTGTAGCATGCTGTGACCCTGTGTTCCTATGCTTAGCTCTCAAGCATGGTAGTGACATGGTAGTGACATGATAATGACATGGTAGTGACATGATAGTCACATGGTAATGACATGGCAATGACATGGCAGTGACATGATAATGACATGCAGTGACATGGTAATGGAATGATAGTGACATGGCAGTTACATGGTAATGACATAGTAATAACATGATAGTGACATGTAATAATGATATGGTAATGACATGGCAGTGATATGGTAATGACCTGATAGTGGCATGGTAATGGAATGGTAGTGGCATGGTAATGGAATGGTAATGGTGTGGCAGTGGCTTGGTAGAGACTTGTTTGTGGGTGTCTAGCTGGTACACATTTTTCAGTCGCAGCAGTGTTTATCGGGTTTATTAGGTTTGGTACAGGTTTGGTACAAGTATATATATATATATATATACTTAGATACATTTGTCAATTTCCTTGTCTTTGCTCGCTATGAGTGAGCTTGTGAGCTTGAATCACTTGAGGTGCTCTCATAGCAGTGAATGCACCTGTGATTACTGACTGCAGTAGACTGACAGTCACCCACTACTGTGACTCAGTCTGTGAGGTTGAAGTGTAAACGACCTAGCAGCCCACCTACATACTGCACACTGACTTGGGTTTTAAGTAGCAGTAAAATGAAAAAATTTTATAAAAAGCAAACCTAATGCACCATATGGATTAGACTAAAGGAAGTTACTTTTCTTAAAGTTCATTTGTTAAGATTTGTAAATATTGTAAGAAATGTGGATGGAAATGTATTCAAAACTTTTTACTACTTTATTCAAAACTGTAAATATTATTCAATGGTACCTGGCATGCATCTCTGCATTGTTTCTAAAATGTATTTCAAAACAAATGCCACAGACTAAATAATGGGACACTGTTACTAATACTTTTAGGTTGTATTCAGAAAAAGTCTTAATTTATGGATCCTACTAATGCCTTGTAAGAAAGACCAAGAATCTCCCGTTGATTGAAACTCATGCCTGATTATTGAGTTACAGAGTTGGATGTGTTGGGACAGACAGAACTGCTCTTACATTGTCATTCGGCAGCTTTTTGCCAACTGACCGCACCGCACGCTGTGGATATCCACGCTGTGGATACAATCTTCCAACAGTGTCCTATACATGGGACTCATTAACAGGGATTTTAAAGTCCAATCTGAATGCATTGTGCATTGTAATCTGTTTTCAGGCTCAGATATATAGGGTAAATGTAGATGTGAAATGTGGTATAGTCGAAACTTGCTGGATTTTAGTACTGGAGAATTCATGCATTATATTGCATAGCATCCTAAACTCCTCTAAAGCAATGGAGCTGAAGAATACAATCACCTTATGAGATGTTGTTCCAGAGTCATCAATGTAAATAGGTATACAACTGAGTGCACCACTCTGTGCTTTAAATTGTAATAGTATATCATTGCTGAGTTATTATGAAATCAAATCATACTCCACAGAATGAATCAGCTCCTTCTGTCTCATGATCCTCAAAAGTATGGTGATACAGAAATGCCAGTATAGCATATAGGAGGTGTCTGTATAAAATATAATTTGACTGGGTGCAGCAGAAATACAGAGTCAAAATCAAAAATAGCAGGCAGGATCAGTACACAACAACAGAGAGAATACTGCCAAATCTGACAGGGGAGCATCTGAAATGTACAAAGTTCATACAGAGAATCCCAGGGGTCAAAACAGCAGATAAACACCTCAGAAACACCCACAATGAAATGACAAGATACTGATATTTGTAAGATACTGACATATTCATAGCCATGCTGACTACTGGGAAGTGAATGTGTGTGGGTGGTGTTAGTGGTCAGATGTCAGCGGAGTGCTGGTAGGTGGGTTGAGAGGAGGGGCATGGAAGAAAATAGAAGTTATGAGACAGAAGTTATGTAGTGACACAAATTTAAAAATATTTTTAAAAAGGCTTGTTTAAAATTCCATTTCCATATTCCCTAACAGTCATGAAAAGTTACATGCAGGCACCAACCATAGACAGAAAATCAATAAACATATATTGTTTTGATCTTTGAATGGTTCAATAATTGGCATACTGTCTTGTTGTTTTACTGTCCTCAGAAAAACACAGACAAGTGAAGGCAATTATGTTATCCCTGCAATCCATTTTTCTTTCAAACTAAATAGTTGTCAACAAGTGGCACAGCCAGAAATGTGCTTAAGGGCTTTCCACTTCATTTAATGAGCAGATTGATATTTGTTGTACTTACATAGCAGGATTCAGAGCCAGTAGAAACACAGGGTTTGAGCTGGTCCTTTTCTAGAGTACAGTAACATGATGTCTCACCATCACTGTCTGCACACTACTGCACCCCTGACACTCCCACACCACTCCTGAGCTAGAATAATTAGTCGAAAGTGACAACCGTTTATCTGAGTAGCTCTTGGTGTTTGCTAAAATCAACGTTTAAAGGTCTGTCTCCTTTTTATTGTGCAAAAGTAGAAATGTGGGTTTGTGATCTTAAAATATTTCAGAAATGGGGGGTTCCAGAATAGTGTAGTGTAGAGTAGTGTAGAGTAGTGCAGTGTAGAGTAGTGTAGTGTAGTGTAGTGTAGTTTAGTGTAGAGTAGTGTAGTGTAGAGCAGTGGGTAACAGTGTAGCTGCCTCACAGTGAAGGTTTCCAGCCCTGGATCTTAACCATTATAATCGCTAAAATATACTGGCAACGTTATGAATTGAGCCATTACAAGAATACTAGCAAACTAAGGTTAGCAAATTAAACATTTTAGTTAGCTTGTTGAGGAGAATGCAGGGTAGTTTTGCTCTTGTTGTTGGATTAACATGTATCACTCTAGAGGAGGCTTAAATCAAGTCTCTTGATCCTCATGAAATTTCCTGAGAGTAATGGATCTTAGTTTATGGATAACTGGGTCAGGGGTTATTTGCCACCATAATAGTTACCATGGTAACAAACCCATAGCAATCCAGAGTCCTTTAATTTTTGACCAGTGCACTGAAATTATTTAAAGACCTTAGATTCATACCTCCTTTCACTAACAACCCCTTCAAAGAAATAGCCTGAGTAGACAGTAAGTAGGCATTGCTGCTGGATGTGTGTGTTTCCTGAAACTATAGATATGGCTGTGTGCTGGACACATTCCAGACAATTACAATTATGACTTAGTACACTTTAAGCAGTTGAGGGTTAAGGGTGTTGCTCAGGGGCCCAACAGTGGCAACTTTCCAATTCTGAGTCGAGTACCTTAACCCCTGCCCCACTGATCTGGATGCAGATGTGAGCTGGACACAGCCATGTATTGGACAAGGCTGTGTCTTCACTCTGTCTGAGCATGTTAACTGGATCCAGAATGTGACAGTGGTGGTAAATGAGAAGGCGAAGACTCAGTTGAAAGTACTAGTGACAGATGGCCCCCTCTGAATGCCAGCAGAAAAAAAAAACTTCATGTGTGACAACGTGCAAGTACTGTGCTTATCTTTGCTGTTCCTATTTCTGATTTCACCTTCACACCAAATTAACTGGCTAATACACGTGAGATTCAATTTCCTCTCGCATGTCTTGCCTAACTGTGACATCCACATAAATTAGATGCAATACTTAAATAAGTGTACTCAACTGTATTTTTACGAGTCTTTGTTGCACACACTGTGATATCACCCTTACAAATAGTTTATGGGAGCCTTATGCACTGTAAATGTCTTTCCATAAATCCATACCCTGAAGGACATACCCTGTATTTTCAGTAGTGTGATGTCATCTCTTCCAGGGGAGAAACAGGTTAGTATTTACCTCCTTTTTGCCTGCATGTCTTTACACTGATATATTTTACAGAGTTCATGTATCCAAAACAACAAATAAATGCCATTGTCACATTGTTTGTATGAAAACTTGTATGAACACTAGCTGTAAGTTTTTATGCAAAGGGGCTTTTTGTCTCCTGTAAAAATGTGAATATAGTCAATAATAATTCAAGAATAAATATCCAAGGAGAATTCCACTGGAAGAGAATTAACCCTAATGACCAAGTTAGTGTTAGGTGAAAGATTAGAAAATTTGAAGACAGAGCTCATCGAAACAATGCACAGGGGACCACTGATAGCATCAGTCTCAGAGTGTACCACTGTGAGCACTGCACAGGGGGCCGCTGATAGCATCAGCCTCAGAGTGTACCACTGTGAGCACTGCACAGGGGGCCACTGATAGCATCAGCCTCAGAGTGTACCACTGTGAGCACTGCACAGGGGGCCACTGATAGCATCAGCCTCAGAGTGTACCACTGTGAGCACTGCACAGGGGGCCACTGATAGCATCAGCCTCAGAGTGTACCACTGTGAGCACTGCACAGGGTACCACTGATAGCATCAGCCTCAGAGTGTACCACTGTGAGAACTGCACATAGAGCTTCCTGGGATCTGAGATGTTACTTCAGCTTACTAATTGGATATGAAAATGGATAGAATATAGAATGCGTAGGGGTCAACAAGAATATAAGAATGAATTAATACTACTTAGTATTCAACAGCTTGCAAAAACTGCTTGGTTTTGTAATGTTTTTCCTCATTTAAATTTTCTATTAATACCACCATAGGAATATGCATAAACTCCATGTAAATCATGCAACTTTCACTCTTACGGGTTCATGGCAGAAAATAATATGTTGTTACTATGCATCATATTTTCAGTAGTGCATCTAGAGAGAAGATTCTCTTCAACATGGCAATGTCGGGATCACTCATGCCTGCATGTGTTTGCTTTCTCTCTTCATGCTTCATGTTGTAATGCTCATGAAAAGTCTATCCCACAGAGTCAGCACTTCATCTCCTATCTCTCTGGGGAGTCATATAGCAGACTAACCTGAACACAGCAGTGGTCCTCTCTGGAGGGTCTTTTTTCCTATCACCCCTTCCATATGCCTGCTCTCCTGCACAGAGCGTGTTATAGTCTCCTATCACTGTGTGTAGAATGGGCACTTGAAACCTATATATTTTTGCCCATAAAATTCTCCACTGGTTCTGTTTATTCTTGAGATGGATTATCTCCCCAGCATCCAAATAGAAGCTTTCTGTGCAATGAGCAAGTTTATTGTGTGAGGCTGAATTTCAGTGGCAACAAGTTCATGCATATTTTATATTACCAATGATAATGCCACTTATACATAGTATCAAGTCTCTCACATCTTACTAAACCTTGTCATGACTGGCCCCTCCCAGTGTCCTTTCTTCATGGCAACTCTTTTTATGTCCTTGTCTTCTTCTTGGTTTCTTTTCCATGTGCTCTTTTGTTTTCATTCTGTTAGTTACGCCCCTTGTTGCTCCGCCCCCGCCTTGCTTCATTGTTTTCATCTGTTAGTTTTCATTTGTACTTCAAAGTCAAAGTCAAATTTTTATATAGCACTTTTTTGAACAACCATTGTCACAAAGCAGCTTTACACATATCCGAGTCCAAGCCCCCAGTGAGCAAACCAAGGTGACAGTGGCAAGGAAAAACTCCCTAGAACATGAGGGAGAAACCTGGAGAGGAACCAAGACTCCTCTGGCTGACATCAGACAATTTGTACTTGTGTACATGTGTATATATACGCTGAGTTTGTTCAGTCTTGTTGTTGGTCATTGTTAGTCCATGCCTCCTTAGTGATCTCTTGTGTTGTTTGTTCATATAGCTTCTTGTGTTAGTGTTTGTTGTAGCCTGCTTTCCTTTTCTTGTGCCATGTGTTTGGTTCCCTGCTGTTATATATTCCCAAACTCTCCATGTTGGCTCTCTGACCCTGTACTGTGATTATGATCATGACTCTGGATTTGCCCATAATAAATCTCTCTCCTCTCACTGTTTTCATTCACCTCCCCTTTGCTGCACATTACAGAATGACCAGACTTCTAAGGATGCAGTGAGAGAGCGAGACTCTGGTATGTGGTTGTTCCACTGGGATAAAACACTGGCTGTTTCTACACTGTCTGAGCCTGCCACGTGCCACCAAGACAGAGACAGCAAATCCCCTGGTACTGGGGGTACAAGGGCGTCTCATCATTCATGAAAAACATTGCAGGCAGTTTCACTTTAAGACGGTTTTTGTGATGAGACCCCAGGTAAGCGCTATGACTCTGCCCTTCTTGATCACACAAGACATGAGTAGGCAGAGTGAATGCACAGATAATCCTTGGTATGGTACTTGGTGTGCTCTCAAGCGCAACCACGAGCTTCCTATAACTCGGATGAGCCTTGGGAGCTGCCTAGTTGGTTCTGTGTCTGTGTGTTCTGCTAGGGTCACTCCACCTGTACCAGTGGCTGTCCTGCAAGCCACCCAGCCAGTTCCTGTTCCTGCTCCTGGCATAAAGGACGCCACACAACCTGGTTCCTGTTTCTGGCATGAAAGACACTAGTCAGCCTGTTCCTGGCGTGACAGATGCTGCTCTGCCAGTTCTTCTGTCTGAGTCTCATACCAGATCTGTTCCTGTGGCCATGCCTCTGGACCCGTCACCAGTGAATGCAGCCATGCCTCCAGACCCCCCTGACTGGCCCGCAATTATGAGCTCAGCACCTCCGGACTTCCCAGATTCACTGCAGCTGAACTCAGCCACACCTCCAAACCTCCCGGACCTGCAGCTCCTGGACAGAAGCTTTCTATGCAATGAGGAAGTTTATGGTGTGAAGCTTTTATGCATGAATTTCAATGGCATCTTTTACACTCCTGGACTGCTGCAGTGCACTCCTGGTCCAGTTCAGGATTTGGGACTGTCTGTGTACCTTGTTGCTGGCCCCGCCCTTCCTTGAGTTATTGCTGTGACCTATATAAGGACCCTGCAGGAAGAAGACTGTGGCTTGCCCAAGCTCATTCTTGTACTGGTGGTGATTTGTGAGGTTGTAATCTTTGCTGTGCTTAGGTTATATGTGTTCACAATTTAAATATACAAATTTTCACCTTGTCTGCCAGTTCAGTCCAGTGATTTAATCATTCCACATACTATCCTGCTGCCAGTATTTTCACAGTGCTGTTGCGACCTCACCGCCTAGACAGGGTCGTAACACATCAAGTTCATGCATATTACCAATGTAAATGCCACTTATACATAGTACCAAGTCTCACATCCAACTATACCTTTTATATTGGCTCTTTTTTTACATGCATTAAAAAGTCTGCCAAATGTTAGTTTGAAATCACTAGTTGCTTTTCAGATTCAAAAACACATAGTTTCTAAGTGCCCGGAAAGATCCAGGCACGCTAATATGCAAATGCCCATATATAGAAGGCTACACAAGTACGAAGATATGGTGCAGAACATCTGCTTTCATTACAGATCCCTAAAAAGGTACTACGAGTCTATAATCAGAAGCAGGAAGCAGTAAGAAGAAGAAGGTGACTGCACACTTTTTCACAGAAAATGTTCACAACACTTCGGTGCTCTCAATGTTGATCTAGACTAGTCAGGTATTGAGGAATGCCTATGTGAGTCTGATGTGCGAGAGCTTGTCTGCACTCAAACACTCCCATCACTGCATCTCTTTTCCTTTGATCAGCCAATAGAAACGAACCACTACTATCACCACCCAGTCAAAAAAACTTTGATATCCGCAGAGAACCTCTGAATTCCAGATGGAGTCTTTAAAGTCCACCAGAGAAAACAGCAAACAAGCAACATATCAGGTACAGTAGTACAATAGTAATAGCATGGCTTCTCCCTAAATCTTAAAGAAAACAAAACTGTGACATTAAACCTAACCCTAATAAAGACAGAGGAGGTTGGTAAAAAAAAAAACCTGCCTCTTCTCTACCTCAAAAACATCTTAGTGGGTAAAGTCCATAAAAATAAGAAAAAAACACCTGATAGTTTGACACACAGCCAGGTGTGGAGGGTAAATACCTGGTGTGGAGGGTGGGATGCATGCTGTCATCTTCCTGCCAGTCTGTCAAATTTGTCAAATCAAGTCACGTCAAATTTATTTATGTAGCACATTTTACAAAACACATTGTCGTAAAGCAACTTTACAAATGTCCGGGTCCAGATCCCTGATGAGCAAGGCACCAGTGGTATTGAAACCTCGCTGGGCAGGATTAAAGTAACCTTGGGAGGACCAAGATATGGAGTAAATCTCGTACAGCAGCCTAAATTCCACCTTTATGTATATTTGTTAGTTTATTGTTTGTATATGTGTGTATGTGTATGTGTATGTGTATATGTGTGTGCGTGTATGTGTGTGAAGAGAGCTTGGTTAAATATCTGAATTTATAGCTCATATAAGATGGCTTTTGCAAAAATAAATAAAAATAAAATGCTAAAAATCTAGTTTACAATATATTACTACAAACAGAAAGATATTCTATTAATGTTGAAGGCATATAAACACTAAATTGAGCTTATTTAGCTTTAAACCTTGTGGACTGCATTACTGAATTTTCCATCTAGATCGGTCTCCATCAACTCATAAACAATGTTTTGTGTTCATGCTCTGACAAAATCTAAAATCACCACCAGAATTCCCCATCTGATTATAATACACACACACACACACACACACACACACCACACACACACACACACATACATATATATATATTCAATTACACTGATATGATGCAAAGTGATGACAGATCTTGTAGATTCAGATTCCTCCATCGGCTGGCCATCCCTCCCACACAGATGTGACACTTTGTGCCTGCAGCAATTGCCGAAACGATCATGTGACAATGCTCTCACATGTAGCAGCAGTGAAATGTTGCCAGGCTAGTTTTAGCAGAGGCGACCATGGGGACTCCAGACTGTTTGTGCTCTGAATAAATTGTGAATTGATGGCAAAGATGTGGCACATTCATAAAGACAAATATCTCTCTCTACATCCCTTTCTCTCAAAGTGAAACACTTTGCTTGCACAGCTGATGAAGGACCTCTGTTTGAAACTCCGTCCAAAATTTTGAATCTCTCTACATCTCTTACTACAGTACACTGCAGTTACGCACCTGTTCTTCAAACACACACACCAACACACACACACACACACACATATATATGAAGAACTGGACAGCTCCAAGCCCTTACATGTCCACGCCAACTGGCTGAAGAAGCTATCTGCTCTCCATGAGTGCCTGGCAGCAAAAATGAACCAACTGCTAACAGATAGAATCCACGCTGAATGGTAAACTGAAGGCCAGACAGTCCTGATCCTGAAAGGGGCAGTTCCATCCAGCTACCCGCTGATAACCGGCCTCTGCACAACATGGAAGCCCCTGTCAGGCATCATTGTGGCTAAGATGAGTAAGCACATGGCTCAGTACATGAGCAGGGCCCAGAAAGGCATTGGCAAGAACACCAGAGAAGCCAAGCACCAGCTACTGGTGGATAAATCACTTGAGACTGTAAGAACAGACAGACCGACCTAAGCACCACCTAGAATAACTACAAGAAAGCTTATGATTCAAGGACCCACACATGGATCCTGGAAGGCTTGAGACTATATAACATCAGCAGAACTCCAAGAGCCTTCATCAAGAACTCAGTGGGCTGTGGAACATGACCCTAGAGGCCAACTTCAGACCAACAGCACAAATCACTATCATGCGCAGGATTTACGAAAAAGATCCCACTGTCCCACTGCTGTTCTGCATAAGTCTAAACCTCCTCTATGAAATCATCACCAAGAGTGGGTACAGATCCCAGCTACAGAATGGAGCATCCATCAGCCACTATCGCTACATGGATAACATGCATGACATCATGCTGTATGCCAGAAGTGAACAAGACCTTGACTCACTAATCCATCTCACTAGGATATACAGCAATGACATTGGAATGTCATTTGGACTGGATAGGTGTGGTCGGATGGTTACAAGGAGAGGGAAGGTGGCTAGAGGGGATCTTACTACCAGAAAGTAACATAACAGATGTTGAGGGCAGCTACAAGCACCTTGGAATCCCACAGGCAAATGGGAATCAGGTAGAGGCCAGAAGGAAAGCAGCTACAGACAAACACCTACAAAGAGTGAGACACATCCTGAGATGTCAGCTGAATGGGACTCCTATGCTCCACCAGTCATCAAATTCCCTGCTAGAATAATAAAATGGCCTAAGGAGGACATAGAAGCCACTAACATCTAAGGAGACAAGAAAGCTGCTCACAATGCACGGAGGGTTACATCCCAAATCCAGCACTCTGAGATTGTACAATAAGCTTAAGTAGGGGGGCCATGGACTAGTGAGCATCAGAGCCACTATCCAGGATGAAAAAACAAGAACCAGGAGTACACTAGGATGATGGCTCCCAAACGACAAAGTGCTTAGTGAGTACCTCAGACAGCAGAAACCTGAGGTGAATGGAAATGAGGAGGAACAGGGGCAATCATGGGAAGATAAACCCCTGTATGGATGTAGCACAGCCAGAAATAGTGCAAACGGCTGATATGGAGATATCCTACCAATGGCTAGAAAAGGCTGGATTGAAAAACAGCAAGGAGGCACTAATCATGGCAGCACAGGACCAAATGCTGAATACAATGGAGGCTGGGATCTACCACACCAGGCAGGACCCCAGATGCAGGATGTGCAAAGATGCCGCTGAGACAATCCAGCACATAATAGCAGGATGCAAGTTGCTAGAAGGCAGAACATATATGGAATGCCATAACCAAGATGGCTGGCATAGTATACAGAAATATCTGTGCTGAGTATGGGCTCGACATTCTGAGGTCAAAGTGGGATACACCTCCAAAGTTGATGGAGAATGACTGAGCTAAGATTCTATGGGATTTCCAAATCTAGACTGACAAGATGGTAATGGATGACCAACCGGACATAGTAGTGAAGGAAAAACAGCAGAAGAGGGCCAAAGTGATAGATGTAAAATTCCCAACTGATAGCAACATCAGGACCAAGTAATAAGAAAAGAAATACCAAGGGCAGGGAGAATAGCTGGAAAAGATGTTGAACATGAAGGCAACAGTGGTTCCTGTGGTAATTGGGGTGCTAGGGGCTCTAACCCCCAAACTGGGAGAATGGCTCCAGCAAATCCCAGGAACAGCATTCAAGATCTCCAACCAGAAGTGCAGTCTTTGTCCCAGGAACAGTTAAGATTCTATGTAGGAGTTTCAAGATCCCAGGACTCTGGTAGAGGACCCAAGATTGAAGAAAAGAGATTGATGGGAGGAGGGCGAGTGGGGAATATATTTATATAATGTCCAATAGCTCTTTGCTAAACAAACTTTAATTCAATATTGCTTTCATTCAAACAGAACTTCTATTCTTCTTTAAATATCACTCTAAATTACTTATTATACCTGTATGCTTGTCAAGTAACATACTTTATAAACATGTTTTAAAAAGGTTCTAGACAAACATGTGCTGTTGTTGATGATGAAATAATTACACTTTACTGATTTTCTTAGACAATTTGGAGTGCCTAGTACAGTTGGAAAACACTGCTATGTACTGCAAGTTTCTATGAGCTCTTGGAGCATTTGTGAATCAGTTTGACAGGCAGGAAAAATAAGACTAAAAATACATATTCAAAAATATATCCATCACATATTAAATATGATATATATTTAATGTCAAATATTTCAAATATTTGGCTGTATCCATTAACATTTTAAACTCAATGGATACACCAACTACATACAGGCATCTTAAACTCCAAATGAATGCATGATGTGTGTTCTTTTTAAATTTATGATCAACTTTATTCTACCTTATTCAGGCCTAAGCAACTGAATAATTCCTGAAAACAGAGGTTTCAGCCACTCCAAATTAGAAAATTGTAATGTTTGTCAGTTAATTAACTCCAAAATAAAACCCCATATTCATGTCCGTAAACACACTGAGCAATACATACTTTCCAAAACTGTGAAAATTAATATTTATGGATTTGCTTTTTAAAGTAACACTGAGAGCCACTTGCAAATTAGCCTGCTTTACCCTGTAAAAGCATCAGGCTGCCCTGAATTAACTCAAGGATCTCACGCTCATCTGCACCAGAGTGACACCGCCATAACTCTCCAGCACTGTAAATGTCATGGCTGCCTAGAAAGCTTATGATGTGCCATGGCAGTGCAAAATGTGACTGTGAATCTAAATGCAAAGGAGACCTACATACATTTCAGCTGCACCATGTGCACAACTTCAAAGTAAGGTCAGAGGCAGACTAGTGTAATATAAGCAAAGATATGACTCAGTCCGTGAGTGTGGGCTGTTTAATGATTAAGACTAATCACAACATTGATTCTAGCTGCTTGTTTTGCCTTTACACACAAACCGTGGGACAGAAAGAAAATCACTATAGCCAATGTTTCATGTGCATTGTTCTGTACACAGTGACTCCAGGCACACAGATGCAGCTCCATGATCTGTGAACTATAACCTAAAATGCTTTCCCAGGACACTGAGCTTGATAGGGTGCATCGGGAAGTCTTCTAGGCTGCACACTGCTGAATGAAACCTGACGATTCAACACCGACATCACATCTTCACTTTCAGGAATAGGTGGGTGAAGGTGTGGCATCGTGGTACTAGAGTGGAATCATAATGGAATTTAAGTACCTCCATTTTCCTTTCGATTGGGTTTCAGCATAGCTGTTTGCTGGTAATCCTAGCAAGGGCAGAAAAGGAGGGGTATTAAGGTCACCAAATGCAAAGGAAGATATTAGAGTATTCTGGAAAAGCCTTGCTGAAGAAAGGTGAGATGTCAGTCATGCAGGCCCTTAATCGTGCACTAAATTGTATGATTAGAATTATCAGGCCAGACATGATATGCTTATAAGGTTGCTACTACTAGAACCGTTACCATCACTACAGTTCCCATGCTACTTGTATATTGATCCTAAATTGCTTCTAAGTATGTTAGTGATTTGTTTAGGATTTGTAACCAGCCAAGGATCCTTTGCAGTCAGTGACGGAATGCACAGACAGACACAGAGACAAACACACACACACACACACACACACACACACACACACACACACAGGTAAAGCACACCGCAATCAGCAATATCTTCCATTAATTCATGGCTTATGAACACAGCCCCACATACAGCTCCAAGCTAAACATCTGGCTACCGTAAACAGTTGTGACCCAGATGTGAGGTCTCATGCTGGATATCCATATAGATTCCATAATCTTGCCTGCTGCAGCAAGCAGATGTCCACTGAAAAGAGTTCAATTTATAAAGTTTGGAGTAGAAAAGACCATGGTTCAGCTAGGAAAGTGAGAGAGATGTACGGGCAGGGAGGGGCAGGGAGCTGAGTGGGGGTGGGGGGAGTTGAGTGAGGGGGCAGGGAGGGTAGTAGGGGTGTGGGGGGCATGGAGGGTAGTGAGGGGTGGGGAGAACAGGGAGGGGAGTGGGGGAGGGGAGTGGGGGAGGGGAGAGAGGGGCTATGGAGGGTAGTGTGGGTGGGGAGGGCACAGGGAGGGAAGCATTGAGACTAGCAGTGCATAGAGCTCTCCTGTGTAATGGTGGGCCATGCCTGATTGAGTCCATCACCACTGTGAGAGCAGTCTAATCCTCCCGTCTCAGGAGAGGATGGTTGATAAACACACTTTTCTCTGCACAGCAGCTATGTAACAGTTCAGAAAGAGTACTGGAAAAGCTGGTTATCTGCGGTACTGCACAGTTCAGCTTACCATATCTCAGTAAATATTTCTGAGCACCACAGAATGATTATATAGCCACAGTACATTACATACATGTAACTATCATTAGATTCACCCCTATATAGTTAAAAAAGGTGATCTATGTTTAAAACTCATGCTCTTTTTAACTCATTCTGATAATTTGGCACATGTGAGCTTCACATTAATACAGGTTCATGGATGTGTCCAAATATTTATGGCCTGAGGCAACACAGCAAAGGACTTCAGCCCCACTGAAGTCTTTCAGTGCAGTCCATAAATACCTGGACAGTGACATGACAAATACCTGGACATGTTTTTTGTCTCTATATTCCATTACATTAGACTTAAATGATACAACAACTATTGATTCAAAAATCAAAATGCTATCTTTACTTCAAGGGTATTCACTGGTTGAATCGTTGACAAAGTACAGACATTTTTAGACATAGTTCCCTAGTTTCATTATTACAGTAAAACATTATAATAATAAAAGGATCATATTTAGTGCTTTGTGGCAACTGCTGACTGTCTGATGTCTGCACCAGATTCCTTCCTTGCTGATGCTCCGTGGACTCTAAAAACAGCCATGTTCTGCTCCAGCCTCCAGCCTAGGACAAGCACAAAATTTAGGCTTAGAACTAGAGCTAGAGTTAGGGTTAGGACTAGGGTTAGAGTTGGGGTTAGGGTTAGGGCTAAGGCTAGCCTTTACAATTATCTCTAGCACTTCTGTTGTTCAAGAACTAATCATGTGAAATTCACACACAGCTAGCAGGAAGGGCTATGATGAATTTGTCTGTCAATCTGTGTGAAACTAACCAATAAACATTCACAAAATCACTAAGGATTTACCTTTCATGTCAGAAACATTTCCTTCCTCGTTTAATCGACATCTAGCTAACCAGCAGCTAAAATGTTGTGCAACAAGCGTACAGCTGCTGAAGTTGCAGCAATTTTGGAAATTAGTGACAAAGGAAACTGAGCATGAGGGGTTTGATTTATTTGATGAAGAGGAATACGAAATAAAAGAGATTGGTGACTAAATGAATGTTATTTTACAATATCATTACAATAGTGGACTTTGATAGCTGTGGTGGCATTTAGGCATGATGTCAGCTACTAGCTAGCTAAACTGCTGCTTCTGTGCAAAATTCATAAAATGTATTTGTTATATAATAGTCATGACTTTGTTTGACAAAATTGACTGTCCATTAGTAAAGGTTTACTAGGTAAAAGATTTGTGTGAAAGTAAGCTAGTATAGTGTCACCTCTCAGTTTTTAGGGACTGCACTCTATGATAAGTATCTCTTATTCCAATGCTTAGTATTCTGCTCTCAACCACCATCTCAATCTTTTCATGCAAGTGGCAGCTAATGTCTAATTACTGCCAAACAAAACCATGCTGGGACAGTAGTGTAACACCATACCTCTGTCTGTAATGTGAGGCAAAAGGTCTCTGTCCCACTGACATCCACCCAGGCAGGTACAGACACAGAGAGGCAGTGGGATTCAGTCATTCTTAAAAGGGCAGATAGGAAGCAAAGGTTTCCTATTGTGTTGGGTCTCTATCCCAGTAGGGACTCCAGAATGGATTAGAAGAGACATTCACTGTGATTTGACAGCCTGAAGCTACAGATCAATACAGAACTGCTCAGCAGACATGAGATATTAAAAATATAAATTAAAAACAATAGACTATTCCTTTGATAATCTAGAAAGGTGAAAACATTAATGAATACGTTTGTACCTATGAGGTCTGGCCCTTGTATGTTTAAAGCAAAGTCCATATATTAAGCACAAAGCTAACTCCATTGGCTTTGCTGACAGTGGAGTAAAAGGGTTAGTGTTAACAGTTCATTAGTATTAACAGTAGTATTGGCAGTTCGGTTTTCACTACTATGAATTAAAAGTTATTACCATAGAACTGCCTGGGAGGGAAAAGTGACATGTGACAGGTAGGAGGAGACTATGCACTTTAACCAAGTTCAGGGGTTAGGGTTTGGGGTTAGGGTTTGGCGTTAAGGTTGGGGTTGGGGTTAGGGTTAGAATTTAGGGTTAGGGTTAGGGTTAGTGTTAGAGTTAGGCCTAAGCCCTCACACCAAGGCTGCTGTTGTGGCATGTGTCTCCCTATACTGCAGGAGGAATAGTGCTGCCCTCTATCTTATACACCAATATTCCAGATGGCTCATGTGTTGTAGTGTGTATAGGGTTGAGTGTGTATGGGACAGGGTGTGAACTCCACTACCACTTTCTAAAGTTGGGGATCAATTGGAAAATGACATGCTTGCTGATTAGACTCCACTGCTGAGTCAATTCTAGCACTAAAAAGTACTCTGCTTGAAGCAGGGTGGCCAACTGTGCTGAGTACCAAGGACAGGAAGTGCATGGGCAGGGGGATGGGACTAGATTTGTGTAGTACACACAGGTTAATACAGCAGTGCAATTAGCCACAGGCTTCAACAGATGTGCCATGATAAAGGTCTGAGAATAATTATAGACCCCACTCATCACTGGCTCTCAATAATACAGCCCAACACCTCTCTTTCTCTCTCTCTCTATCTCTCCCTCTCTCTGTCTCTATTTCTTTGTGTCTCTTTCTCTCTCTCCCTTCACTCCCCAATCATCTCCAAGTACCACTTTATACCATTTCAGTCTCTCTTCTCTCCCTCTGCTGAGACTGGAGTGTGCAATCACACTACACGCTGCAAAATATGAGCGTCTGTTTGAAAAGGTCAGGCAGAATTGTTACATCTCAGGAAGGTGCACATTGCCAGTTTCCTTAGGCAGATGTCTGGCTCTATGCATGGCACATGCTGAAGGGGGAGAGGAACATTACAAAAGCAAACCTGTGTTGCCCCCACCAAAACCCACAGACCAAACTGCTTTATGTAACTTGTATCAGATGTGTAAGTTATAGCATACGCAATAGGAGTTTCCCCACAAAAGGGTTGCAACAATTTATAACCACACTTCAAACCCACTACAAACACACGACTGAAATATAAGATACACTATAACATTGCAGGAGTCCTGTCTTGATTCTTGACTTTTAAAGCCAAATCCTACATATTCCCTTGGTCCTTATAAATGTAGTTCACTTATGAAAGCCAATCACAAAAGCATATATAAGAATTCTGTCATGTGGAATTCATATTCTGTACATTTATTATATTCTCCTAAAGGGAGGTGTGAAAGAGAATGGCACAAACTATAGAAGGCAGAATTTGTAAAATCAATACTGGGAATTATCCAACATCACAACACAATGGAAAAGCAAACTGATAAAAAAGGCTGATTTCAGACAAATATGGACAAATAAACTGCAAGATGATTAGTATACATTTTACTGTCATGTAATTGGTTAATAATAGCATATGGTGATATGAACATCTACCACCTTTTAAACATCACACTGCAAGAACATGGGCCAAAACTCTGAACTCTAACTAGGATTAGGTTTATGGTTAGAGTTATTATTAATTATTTTAATAGTATTTCCTTTTGTACAATATTTACTTAATACATTTTGAGTGTACCATTTCCAGCTTTGAGTGCTCAGTTGACACCTGCAAAACCTCTAGAAACACTGATGAAAAACAGTGTGCAATCTTTCAAGTCAATCTAATATAAAATCACTCTCTTGTCCAGACAGCACTTGGATTCAGCAGAAGGTGGAGAAAATAATCCACTGTCTACTGCTGATGGGCCAGATTGCTTTGCTTACCGGGTCATGGTGTACTGTTCAGTGCAATTTTACAGTTACAAAAGCACATTCAGTTGCACTGAGCTAAATGAGTCTATGATACAGGGAGATGATGTAAGATGCTGTTAAACATGAGTATAGGGTTACATATCAATTCATCATCCAAAGGCCAACAGAGTCCAGCTAAATGGTGAGTGATTGTGTGTATGGTGAGGAGGTGCTGCTATGGATTATGTTATAGGGGGTTTACTTGTCTTATATATTTGTGTATTTACTACCGCAATCAGTTTGTGCTTATGTTTTCACTGCAAAATCATGGGCCATTTAGCAAGAAGTACATTGAGCAAACAGGGCATGTTATCAGCTGACTACAAACACCTACAACTCAAAACAGAGTTAAAAGCTAAAAGCTCTGTTTGGTAATAACAGGAATAAATTACCGGTTATCAAATAACCACCTACAACTTTCAAAATCAAGAGAACACAATTCGATTAGGACTCCTGGAAAAAGCCAAGCAACACAGACACGTATGTGCAGGCCAAGCATGGCCCCCTACCTGCGGTGAAAAATAAGACATTTAGCAGTGCAGCCTGACATTCAAACCCCCTCCCAACCCCCCATTCCGAACGTATCAAACAAAGGAGAGACAGATAGGTGCCGAATCAGGAGCGAGAATAACCGTTTAAAAGAATGTCACAGTATTTACACACAAAAAAGATGTGTGGCTGCTGAAACTACTATTATACAAAGCTAAAGCAGTTCTATATTACGAGGGGGAAATGGCATAGGGTGTGTGCGCTGTGGGATATCTCGAATACACTCGCCGTCCTTCCTCGGTCACGTACACGTCTTTAGTAACTGCTGCTCGCCGCTCCAAGGTACGAGTTCCTGCCTCTGGTAACAATGTGAAATGCATCTAATACGCAGATGCACGCGACTAAAAACGTACTCATGTGAGATAGGCGAGATCTTCCTTCATACCTCCACTTAGTCACTACGGCTCAGAGGTATTTTCTATTTCCCCCGGTGAACCCTCGTACGCATTAACGCTTTGTATTTTATTAAGAGATTTTCTGTTCCAATGAACCCATATCTACACTAATGCTAAATATTACATATCGAACAGGACATTGTCCACTGACAGTCAGTGAATCCCAGAATCGAACAAGACACGCTTAATGTGTCTTAGTGTGTCTTGCAGTTGATCGTTATTTTCTTGCCTATAAGAGCAGAAATGAAGTCGGAAGTAGAACTTGCCTACTTCATTCAGCAATATATAATTACACGTTGTTCACCGTTACTCAGCATTCCGGACCTTTTTTAAAACACCTGAACACTTGCTCTTCTAAACCTTTGCACATATGTATCCACCAAAATATGTCTGGGAGTCCGATCGAACCTTACATTTCCATAAAGTCAATAGATCCACGTGTTGTGCCATTTTATGTCGTTTCACAACTCATGAACACAACACTGACAACATGGGAGTTTTTCCAACTCTGCTTTGCTCTGAAAGCTCTACTGGCGACAGGCTCCGTCAATACACGGTGTAAGACATACAAAAACATAGTTTTACCTTTATTCCAAGAAGTTGCGACCAATGAATAATCCGAAAACCACTGGCGATTTGATAAGAAATAGAATGAAAGGATCCCAGCTGTTTCGATAGTATAACCAGGGAAGAGCACCTGAGTGCCCTCGGTCCAAACTACATCGGCTGAATGAATAAATCAGTAATAAACGTGCTCTCCTTTCTCTCCGGTACTTCCAACGAGCTATAGTGTTTCTCTGAACAATGTATTTTTAATGTGACACTGTAATATGAATTCAGCCTCTCTTTTCAAACATTTCCATTTCCGTGCACTACCCTTTCCAGGTGCGGCGAGTCAAACGTTTAGTTTCCTTGGATTCTTAGTTTCATCAAAAAACCCAGATCGCATATCCATCTTTAGAGATATAAATTCAGAGAAGTCAGATTCCACAGAGATGTATATCCTTGAAACGAAGACTGCTTAACAATTATCCCACCGACACTGTGCGTCGCAGCAAAAGTACGCATGATATGTCTGGCGGCTGTAGACTATATGGAGCAGTGGGCGTTTTATAGGGAAAGACTCGCGCTAGCTCTCGCTTCTCCACTCGCTGCCAGTAACGATGCCTCCTTCAGTGCCATTGTATAGTCTATAGGCGGTAGACCTAGCAAGGAGCAAAGTCAGAGGTTCTTACAAGGCGCAAAGCAATTGCTAGCAGGTTCTTGGAAATCTGACAAAACAAGCCGGCACCCTTTTACAAACTGTCAAAGTATACACGTTTGTTGGTAGAAATCCGGTCTGCAGATCAGCACCATGGACAGTGGCTATATTTGGCCGGTTATAAGGACTATTTTGGCTGGCGTCTGTTTCTGAAGGCGACTAGTATAATACCATCTCCCAAAGTCTTGCCTCTCTTATTATCCTTCCCACTGTTGTAAGCAGTTTGCGCATCTCCATTTTGATCTCACTTTATAGATGACGTCTCCTGTATGTTTAGCTTTCTACAGTAGTTAAATATATCAAAGGCTGGGGAAAACTTTTCCTATACGTAAATTTTGAAGAAGCATAATCTTGGACAAAACTGCAGTGCCAGTGATAAATTACTACTGGAAATAATTTTTGTCTTAATCCAGTTTTGGGACACTGGCCCTAAGATTGTTTCATTCTTTTTTATTTAATTGGGTTTAATTTATTTAATTGGGTTTGTTAAGTTGTGGATATGTTGAGCATAAAATTAATTTGTACATTCAGTAAAATATTTTTGCATTGTTTCTACAGACCTACAGTTCTTACTGACCTAAAAACAACAATTACATACTAAGGATGAAATTCATTTGCACAGGCCTCCAATATTGCTGAAATAAGATTTTGTCTTTATCCATGTCATGTGGTATGTTTCAAAAATGGGCACTCAACCTCATGACCACTAAGAGAAAGGAAGAAACTAATGACATAAAGGCAAATGGACAGAGGTATGGAATGACCACAACATATCTGCTGCAATCTCTGGGTCATTAGATGTGATTGTCTGACAATAAAGAGCAACAGGAAGGTCAGTATGAGAGAGAGTGCGAGGAGGAGCCAGACTCTCAGACATCCCAGACACAAAGAGTCCAGGCTACTGGACTGCCAGGTTGTCTGAGCAAGCAGAGGAGAGAAACAGATCTGGACACCAGACTGGGACCTAAAGGGAGGTGTGAAAGAGAATGGCACAAACTATAGAAGGCAGAATTTGTAATATCAATACTGGGAATGATCCACCATCACAACACAATGGAAAAGCAAGCTAATATTGAATTCTTTTCAGATCATTAGTCAAGTCTTGTAAAGCTTTGTAACAAATCAATTACCTTCAATTAGTTTGGCTAATTCTTTGTACATGCTGTACACTCCACTGCAATTCTATATCAATGGAATGTTTGCTGTTTATTCAAATCAGAAAATTTCATCCAAATTGCACATGAATGAGCAGCTGCTGGCTACCAGTTCATTTTGGCATCTAACTCAGGCAACTGGGAGAAGAGAAAACTCCTTTCATAACTGTTGCAAGGGTGCAGGATTTGCTGAAGTCATTTTCTACCCGTTAATCTTGATTAATTGGAGGTAAATGCTCATTTCATATGCTGCTAATCAACAACCTATTACCGTTCAGCCTTCCACACTCTTAGCACCTGACTCAGTCTCTAAATTAGCCACCAAAGCATACAGCATACAGTCTGAGCCCTTACAAACCACAAGTCAGATCAAGCCAACAATTATGCAGATATCATGCTATAACTGAGTCACTAGCACATAGGTAGATGCATTACAATTTGTAGCTACAGTAATAGTAGTAAAATCTATTAGCACCCATCATATAACAGAGTTCCGTACAAGTACAGTTTACTTTATGAACACATCTTATACAAATATATCAGATGTAAGCCTAAAGACGATTATACAGGCCACAATGGGCATCATGTGGCATTAATGCCTTAGATCTTGCTCAAAACCTTAAAATAATATATTTTATTGCATTTAGCCAATAAAAACAGACTTTGTAAACATAACAAACAATTTTTATCAATTTGTGAAAGGCTGAAACAAACAATAACTTTGTGTTATAAATAATGTAGTGTGCTTTGAAATGGATATAAATGCCCACCAATAGTAATTGTTCGAAATTATTACACTGTATGTAATCATGAACTCTTTTTATATCATATACTATGCTTCACTATTTTGCCTACAGTGAGGAAAATAAAGCCATTTTTAACATCATGACTTTAGTTTCTATTACTATTTGAAAATATCAACATTATTTGATGTTGTGGAAAACAGTGCACTGTAATAAATCCTCTGTGAATTTTTCAGGGTTAGAAATGTGTTTGGTTGAGTAGCAGGTGTAGAGCTATTCCACATGGATCTGTGAGATTATACAGACCAACCAAGAGTAGACATGTTCAGCTGCTCAGACTTTAACTGTGGAGAGAAGCAGTGCCTTAGGGAAGCCCCCAAATCATAGTCCTCAGAGGGAAGCAGGTGCATTTAAAATGCCTGTTGATTTGTTCAAATATCTTAGTGTTCATGCCCTAGGAGCCAAGACTTGTGAGAGGCCAAGACTTATTTCTGTTCCACACTGATGACTGACCCACACTGCCAGTCCCAAAGGCCCTGAAGGGTCCAGACATTCACAAACTTTCTGTTGGCACAATGATCCTTGTTTGATAGTACATCTTGGAATGGCTCGATTGTACCATCTTTGCCTGGGTTACATTACAAGGTGGCATTTCTATCCTTCTGTCATTTTGCATTTAAAGGCATTGTTCTTATAGTGTATTAAGTTAAAATGATCTGAAACATAATATTTTAAAAAGCAATACATGCAAATAGTCATCCACAGGTGTGTTGGTTTTGTTATTAAAGTGAAAACAATGCAGGTATTCTGTATTCAAAAAATTATAGAGCTATTCCTGAAATACTTGTGGCACCAACATTGTGCCACAAAAATGTCAGGAACTGGATAAATAACCAACAGAACAAAGAGTGAAATATTGTTTTGTTTCTTTAAAATGGCAGTTCCTGTTCTTTCAATTCCTAATGAAACATAGCTTATTAGTTGTTTATGTGCGATAGAAACCATGATTCAGGATTGTTCACATTAAATGAAAAATTGATAAACTTCACTGGTGCTCATTTTGGCTCTTTGTAGTCTTTCTAATTAGAACGTCAAGTAATGCCTCAGAAATCAGTTCTATGACATATTTAACTATCAAAAAGATTACTTTGGTACTTTTTTTTTTTTGCTTTAAAAGAGCATGTTACATTGTTGATTTTATCTTTAGGTTTGTCAATTTGCTTTCTAAGTGACAATTACTAGCTACTCATGCATTTGGCTTGATGCCCTTGTAGCAGACCTTGAATGTAAGGGAATTCCACTATCCTGTCCAAGAACTATGCTTGGGGATACCAGTTATGAAAGATCCATTTAAGAGTTAGAGTAACCCTAACCCTCAACTCTAACCATAACCCTAATCTTAACACTAACACTAACTCTAACCCTAACCCTAACTCTTTAGTGTGGTAGAGGATCCTGCTCAAATGTAGTAAACAGTAGTTATTTCTTTGCAGAGAGGAAGGACAAACAGCCTATCATCAAGCAATCACCTCCTAGTGGGATTTCAGTTTGAAAAATGTCTTATAGAACCCAGCAGATGAGAAACTCATTTCTTTGACTCCACCTGAAATAAAGGAGTAGCCCTTGTTCTTGCTTCATGGTTTTCCTCAGCTGTCTTAGTACCATGGTCTGAATCTAATTTATGTAGCAGAGGGCCAGATGTAATCATAACTCACATTTCTAGACATTAGAGTAGTTTGCAAACTAAAACATCTATCAGCACAATCACATTTTTGTTGGTAAGAGTTAGTGGTCGATTCCCCATGCCTGCCACAGCACAAGAGAAGAGTTGAGGGAAGTATGTTTTTGCATCACACCCATATCATGATGCTAGTGCCTAAAGCAGAGCAGAGCCAGGTGTTGCACTAGTGTGATCATTCCACCAGAGAGGAAAATCCTGTCATACAGTATACAGTTTACGTCACGTCGCATGTTGCATATCTGAGCAGTGGATCTCTCCTTGTTTTGAACAGGTAGATGCAGGCATTACCACGGTGCATGCAGGCATTGACATGTGGATGCAGGCATTGACAGGTAGATGCATGCATTACCAGGTGGATGCAGGCATTACAATGTGAGCACATACTTTCTAGGAATAACTGCACTGTTTGTTGAAGGAGCTGTTTACATACAGTTAGGGCAGTTTTTAAGCCCCCTAGGAGATATGCCTTCAGCCATTAAAGAGTGAAACAACAGTCCATTGGATAGAATGAGTCAGTGCTTTATTCAAACCAGACAATGCCAGGATAGAAAGACTTTAGAAAAGAATTTAAATGTAATTTAGGCAGGTTTCATGAAAATGTCTTCAGTAAAGTTCTCTTAACACCAGGCCTTTAACAACAGGCTATTCTACATTTCTTAATTATTAACATTCAGTGGCAATGGTAGCTCAGCGCTTAAGTAATCTAAAGTTTGCCAATTCAAGTCCCATTACCGTTATGTTTCCTCGGTTGGGCCCCTGAGCAAGGCCCTTAACCCTCAATTGCTCAAACTGTGTTCAGTCATAACTGTAAGTTGCTTTGGATAAAAACAACAGGTAAATGCCCTAAAATGTAAAATGTTCTATTAACTGGAGTTGTTTCCTAATATGAAAAGAAACAGTACAATGTACATGTTTTAGTGCAAGTTCTAACTGTACTTTAGATAATACTGACCTGTCCTGGGTAAACCTGACCTGACCATCCTATCCAGCAAAATGGGTATCGAGAACTGGATTAGTTTCTGAACAATTGAGTAGTAAGGAAAAAATGTTTATCTCAGCTAAATAAAGCATTTATTACCAGGAGACCAATAAAAACAACAATGCAAGGCTCCGAATGCTCAAAAAATGACTTCAGACAGAGTATGTAGATAGAAATGAACATGCCATGTAAAAGTGATTTATGAACTGCAGGTGTCTAGGTGGGTAGGGATTCCAACTGCTGACTGGATATGACAAAAGGGGGCGGGGCAGCAGGTGTGACACACAACTTTAATTATCCTCAGCATGCATGTGGTCCAAAGAGATTTACTCTGAGAAAAATGCAGTTTTCTTTGAGTTTTCACCATGTTCATTTCATTTAAAGAAAATTATAGTTTTTTGTACTGTACTGGTATAATAATTATGTAAAAGACCACATGTCTCAGAAAGAGTATTGATTACTTTTGCATTCTTTGTCTTTTGTAGGGAAATGATAAAAATTTGTAAACTTATGTGTGAACACTATTATTGCTCATACACGAGTCTAATAAAAAGGGGGAAGTCCCATTTAACATTACAAATGTGTGATAGGAAACATGTTGTCTTTACACATGTGTATTAGTTAATTAATCCATCACCCTGCCCAAGTTACATGTAACACCAGCTGTTTAACTGAGACAACTGAAATTATATATAATTACATATGTATGAAAAGCTCACCATGGAAATAGCAATAGGCTTTATTGAACACCCATTCATATTCCATGCTCCAGGAAACACATCATAGCCATGCAGAGAAGTTCAGTGCAACTGTAGGTGCCATTTCTCTCACAAGCTCCTTGACTTTAACAAACTCACCAATTTCCTTAAAAAATTGATCTCTTAGTCACATGGATCTCTTTGTCACTGGACAAATGCACTTCATAAAGACCCAAACTGAAGCTGTCAGAGAAGTCTGCTTTGTGTGTGTGAAAAGCTGAGCATTTACCTGAGGAAGAACATATGCAGCACCAAGAATATTTTTTAAAGTAATCAAAAGTTGACTGGCCATTTCAACAGGCATGATCTGACAGTCAGTTGTCTACTTACACTTGTAAATCAAAGATAATTGATATTCTGTTATCTTCAGAAGAAAATATCTTTTCACCACTTTAACAGTGTAATTGACTACATATAGACAGTAATAAGAGAAATGTTGAAATTAGACTTGCTTTTGTACAGCAACACATTTGTGTATGTACCTGTATGTGTATGTAACTGTATGTGTATGTAGCTGTATGTGTACATAACTGTATGTGTATACAACTGTAAATGTATGTAACTGTACATGCATGTAACTGTATGTGTATGTAATTGTACATGTATATAATTGTATGTGTATGTAACTGTGTGTGTATGTAACTGTACATGTATGTACCTGTATGTGTATAGTATGTAGCTGTGTGTGCTGCCACATGAAGCCAGCCCTGATCCTGATCAGCAGGCAGTCCTGATAAAAAAAAAAATTAAACATTTGTAATCATTCACTACAAGACAGTCAAGAAATAGAAATATTTGAAAGTATATGAACATTTCAATTGTCAGTCTATCAAAATCAAGTATATACTCTGTTAACCCACATGATGCTTAGAGCTATAGTAGAGAGTATGTTCATTCAGCCCATGATACATTTTTGCAATATTTTAGATGCATACTAAAAGTGACACTTTCCACCTGTATGTGCCCTGTATTTGTAAAGTATTTTTTAACTTTAATTAGTATTTTTCAACCTAACTGTTCCCTTGTTTTACTCAAGACCTCTTTGACCAAGTACACTGGAGTCATTCCATAGACCACAAAGGATAAACTTTATTCAAAAGGCCCATTAGGAGCAGAAAAGCACACGGCCGCAGCATGAATTATCCAAGGCTCATCTGTAGAGACGTGTCGTGAGCACTCACCTTTCAGCTATTTTACTCCAACTGCTTATTTCACGCCCCATTGCACCAGAAGCTGACACCTGATCTCCGGCCAGACTGCATCCCACAAAGAGCCAACTAGTGGAGTGAGGAGAGACATTGAGAAACATACAACCTACAGCTCGACACTGAGGAACATACAACAACCTACAACTCAACACTAAGAACAAACAAGAACCTACAAACTCGACACTGAGAACATACAACAACCTATAACTTCACACTGAGAACATACAACAAACTACAACTTGACACTCAGAACAAACAACAAACTAAAACTCGACACGGAGGAACACATAACCTTCAACTCAACACTGAGGCACATACAACAAACTACAGCTTGAGGAGACTTTATGCACCCTGGAGCCAAATTTTCAGACATGCTCAAATAGATTGATAGCATACCATTATCCCCTTATGCACAGGTATGTGAACTGCTTCTATGAAAACTATAAATCAGTTTTTGTTTTTCATATACAGCTGGAATATATGTGCATTTAGACTTATTGCATAAATGCTAAGATGTGAACTCTCCTGTACATATGATCCATGATAATATAGAATGGTTTTAGGCTCATGTTTTTATGCTCATAATAATATATTCTATTAAGAACCATAACAGGACAGTACTAACCTGTTAGGTAATGATGAGTAATGTAAAACAAGTTTCATGTATATACACAAGTATAGGGTGTTAGATAGATAGATAGATAGATAGATAACATCTTGTAAAAGAATACAATATAAATGAGTGAGCAAGCCAGTGTAGAGTTATGTTAGTAGTTATGAATTCCATTTGTTTTCACTGAAAGCAACCACCATTCATCTAATTAAACTTAATTAACATAGAGCAGGTCAAATCGGCATTCCTACCCAATAAATAATCAAACAATAGTGTTAAAAACAACAATACCAACATCAACTACTACTACCACTATTATTACTACAACCACTACTAGTAATATTACTACTAATACTACTATTACTAATATTACTACTACTACTACTACTACTACTACTACTACCACTATTACTAATATTACTACTACCACTACTACTGATATAACTACTACTACTACTACTACTACTACTACTACCACTATTACTAACATTACTACTACTACCACTAATACTAATATTACTACATTACTATTACTAATATTACTACTACTACTACTACTACTACTATAGCCTCTACTACTACCACTACTACTACTATTACTACTACTACTACTAATATTACTACTACTACTACCACTACTACTACTATTACTACTACTACTACTATTACTACTACTATTACTACTACTACTATTACTTCTACTACTACTACTACTACTACTATTACTACAAGAATAACAATTTTAAGAGAAAAATAAAAAACTAATAATAAAATGAAAAAATAAGCAATTAATGTCTATTCCAATTTTCTAGAGGCCCTCGTATTGTCCTGATGGTGTACATGTGTCCGAGATCCATCCCACAAGAGAACATTGCAGTCAGTTGACAGGCATTGCAGTCAGTGTGTTTGAGTGTGTTTGAGTATTGTGTATGTTTGAGTATTGAGTATGGTTGAGTATTGAGTATAAGTATGCTAGTATGTTTGAGTACTAAGTATGTATGAGTATGCTAGTATGTTTGAGCATTGAGAATGTTTGAGTATTCTTTCCAGTGTCTGTTCATTCTTCCAGTAGACATGAAGGAAGACAGAATGAATTATTCACATTTCTTTAGTTATGGTCTTTTTACCCACTAAAGTCTCAGGGCATTTTCTTTGTTTTGCAAATTTTCTTAAATTTATTTTAAAGGTTTTTTCATGTGAAAACATATCTTCACTCATGTTATGCATCTTTTTTGGTGTTTGAAATACCTTTAACAACACTACATACTGCTATTTGCTTTCATAATCAAACTCCACCTCAAACCTGTGTAATCTATTCCTATAATCAGCAATGCATCTGGCCTAATTACACGCCATGCAAGAGCTAATCTGCTAAGGCAGTCAACTTGATGGTTTCTAAACAAATGCAAAGAAATATGTAACAATCAGGACAATGAGGTTACTGAAGATGTGAGATATTTCTCTATTGTAATGGGGCATGTCACAAGAATCTTAACATTTACAAAACTTCAAATTGACTAATACCAGCCAGCACATGTATTCACAATTATTAGTTCCACAAAGAGTTAATAAATAATGTATTGAGTTGGTGTAGCATGGTGAGTTAATGTGCACTAGTGTCAACTAGCATGAGTTGGGATAGATTGGTGTTGTCACGGAAGGTTTCTCCCCCCACAAGTAACATGGTACAGCCACATGCAGGGGTATTCATATGTGTACTGTTTTGTAACCATGCCCCTGGGATGGCACACACATGGACAGGGTTTAATGTTACATGCTAGTTTGTCTATTTAAACCCCTGTGTGCACCCTTGATTGTCATTGAAGCTATGTCGCTACTTATGTGTTAAAGTCGATCTATGTAAACATTGCTGTAGCCATAACATTAGTCTGTGTACTCACCTTTAATGTGTATGTGTTTGTTGTTCAGTGTTACTGTGTAATCATGTAGATGTCTTATGTGAGTGCCACCTATGTTGTCTGCGTTTAATGTTAATAAACGTTATTCACCATCAAGAGAGTCTGCGCATCCTGCCTCACTCCCTGCGGCACTCGGGCCAATAATGTTAAAGGTGTGAGTTGGTGTGGATCTCATTCTAGAATCCCTCCCCATATAAATATTTTGATCAATTAAAAAAAAAAAAAGCAACATGCAAAAATGAAGCTATCTAAGCTTGTTATGCAACTGTCTTCCAAGAAGTCAGGCAGAAATGAGAGTTAGTCATTGTGTGCTGGTTGTTAGGAATTGTATGAGTAACACTAGGCTGAGAAACCAGGTGACAAGAATGAAGGGTGTGCAGTATGAGTTCCTTAATCAAATGAAGGTAGATTAAAGGATCTGGTACATTAATATTCTGATGAGGGCTCAAACACCACAACAGTAACAGTGTTTTGCTTCTGAATGATATACAGAGATGCTTGCATATTGTGAAAATTGAAAGATTTGTTTCATCATAACATGTAAGTTATAGAAATATGCATAAAATATAGAAATGGGTTTTCTGGATGTGACATTTGACACAAACTAAGGGTGACAGAGAACAAGAGAGAGAGGGAGAGAGGGAAAGAGTGAAAGAGAGAGATTGAGAGAGCGAGACAAAAGGAGAGTGCGGGAGAGAGAGGGAGGGAGGAGGAGAGGGGAGAGAGTTAAGGAAATTAAGAATGGAAAGCTCATATTAAATTCATAAAAAGCAACAACATGAAAATATGGAACAATATGAAAATATGGTCAAAGCAACAACCTAGTGATTTTGATCTGTAAATTTAGATCTTAGATCTTATGGGGGACAAAGGTTATTTTTCAAAAAAATGTGTGAGATCTGAGCTAAACAACACAGTTTGGGTTCCTACATGCCTCTTATTATGGATTAATTATCTTACAATCTACTTTGTCATACCTTCTAAATAGTCCATGTCTTAGCATCTCTGTGTTTCACTTAAGGATTACTTAAAAAAATAACTATTTAAACAAATCTTACTCACACTTACATCCTGCCTGGTGCTTGCAATAAGGGAATAAAAGTTTAACAAATAATATTGCAATTTTTACTACATATCTCTCTTTAAATAATAATAATAATAATAAAAAGAAGAAGAAGAAGAAGAAGAAGAAGAAGAAGAAGAAATTATGAATATTTGTCATGGGCATAGAACAAAGAAAATAAATGCAAATTTCCAACTGAAGGGTGTAATAAAAGTAATAAAATGAAACCAAACAAAAAAAGCATGATAACAATAACTAAAAATAATGTTTAATGACTGACCATCATTGACAATGTAACTAAAGACAATGTAACTTAAATGACTGATAATCAGTGATGACAACACAAACGATTTATAAAGGAACAATATAATAACATAATAGCACATAGCTGATGTGGCGAATGAGACACAAAACACACCACCTAAGAAGGGCGTGGTATAAAACCAAAATATAGACAAATATGGTGAGAGGGCACTGTCTCAATATGTTTACAGCTAAAAGTTAGATTGTCAACTATTGATTTTCTCTTTAAAATATTTACTCATTGTTTGTAACGCATAAGGACTTCCACTGTCTGGTTTCAAGCTTCCAAAAATCCCCCTTGTGCCTCTAGTGAGCTCAGGCAACTGGTGGCAGACAGAATCACACTCAAAATTCTAATCTTTGCATACCAAGTTTTAAAGGGCTTGACTCCTTTCCAAACCTACAAAACTACACACCCACACATGTGGCAGGTTCTTTTCATAAAATCAAATAACTGAAGGTGCTTCTGCCTAGTTTAGTTTTCTCGTATTCTACCTGCATCCAGTATTGGAATAATTTTCTGAAGCCCAGGCAATCCACTCCCTGGTTTTCTTCAAACAGTATAAAACTTGTCTTCAGACAGTACCATGGTGTACATATAAGAACACAATAAAAGCATCAACAACACATCACTTGTAGTGCAGCAGTTTCCCCCATGATATCAGCTTTATAGAAAAAACTTTTTTTATTGTCAGAGTATAATTTTGAAAATATTCAAATTTCACAGTGTTGTGTAAATCAGTGTTACGTAAAACATTTCTACATGCTTCCTTGATGTATGCATGTTTTTCTTTTGGCTCTGTATTCCTTCTTTTGAAGATATTTACATCTGTACTGTACAATATAGAAATGCCTCACCTTTTTATATAACTCCTTGGGTGCAGGCAAATACCAAGAATTCTACGTGGCTGTGGTTATTCCATTCATACATATGTACAACATTCAAATAATGGAATGGCAGTCATTAAGAGAATCCACTGGGCATCTGTGTGTCTGATCCATAGCTAATCACAGCTGTCATCAGACCCCTGAATTTGATGAAAAGCCTGTCTGTCTTGAAACTGGTGGCAGGAAAGGAAGAAAAAGTATCAATGCATAAAAGGAGAAACATAAAAATCATATTTCAAACTTTAAGGGTCTCAAAAATAAGGTTGGCCTGTTTCAAACTACCCCAGGACAATTAACAATGAACAAAATAATTAAATGACGACAATTAACAATATACAAATTAATCAAATGAGCGCAATTAACAATGTACAAATGGAGGATAAAACGAGAAAAATTAACAGTGCATGAACAGAGGATTCAATAAGCAGCAGTTTTACCTAAGACGTCTGGAGAAGGAGATTGCCAAAGCTTCTAACAAGCATCCTGAGAAGTAATAAATGGAAGCACTTCAAAATCGCAATTATTAAGACACTAATAAGCACCGTTCCCATTAATTTTAGATTATAATAAAGATAAAAGTCTGACAATAAGGCCCTGCATTATGTTCTTCTAATGAGGCACTTCTTTTTAATATGTTTGGGTTTGCATAGACAATAAAACATAACTGGATTTAATCTGTAAAGATTTGCATATACAATAAAACAACTGTATTTAGTATGTAAAGGTTTGCATAGACAATAAAACATAACTGCATTTAATATGTTTGTGTTTGCATAGATAACAAAACATAACTGTATTTAATATGTTTGGGTTTGCATAGTCAATAAAACAAATGTATTTTTACATTGATTGCTCATTTAGTTAATGAATATGACTGTATATGAATATGAATTTATTGCATGGAAGTTTGCAATGTTGTTTGTATGTGTTATATGATTTGTATGTCAAATGAGTTTACCTATTTTATGTACACTAAATTAATGACTATATTAGCATTGGTGATTAAAAGTCAAAGTCAAAGTCAAATCTATTTATATAGTGCTTTTTTACAAAAGCTGTTGTTGTCACAAAGTAGCTTTACAAATGTCAGAGTCCAAAACCTAATAACAATTAGCATGTTATTGTTCGCAACAATTTTGGTGATGATGCAATTGCTGATGTTTCCTCCAACGGAATCAATCCCCTTCTGAGCACCACTCTCTTCAGTGATGAGTTTTTATGCTTTTCCTAACCATATCTCATCACTATTGTATAGCACTCTATTTTCCGTACATGAATTTGGATTACCAGCCATACCAACATTCACCCCAGCTGTACAGGCCACCTCATTCTGAAAGTACACTAAATGATTTTAACATTTTCTCAGCTTTTGTGTCAAGAACTTCTGGTGACATTGGGATGACCCTAGCTCCTACCTTCAGAAATGGTGGTCCTATCCCTCATAACAAGTATACTGTGGTATTTTATAATTATATGCATATGCATATAATTAATGTATTATAATACATATATTTAATGCATAATATGCATTTTTGAATGGTTTACTATGTGTGAGCAATTTGTATGCAATGCAGTGTTAACTGCAGATCCATTTTCTTCCTAAAAAAGGAACCAGGTTATGCACTGATGGCAACAAACATAGTTGCTAATAAAACAAGTACATGCTTTCTTCCTTTTTTGTCAATATGTGATTACAGAGTGACTGAAAGATTAGCGGAGTGTTTAGTTTCTTCTGTATGTGTTTGGGTGTCTGCTTGTGTGTATATTTGTGTGTGGGGGTGCGTGGGAGGGGGCATGGTTTATGGCCTCCTGTCAGAAATATACTTGCTTACTCTGAGATTATTTATATTCTTTGATCAGTTAGACATATGTGTCAGTGAAGGAATCTGCAAGTAAACCACATTTAAATTTCTTAGTGTTTCTCAGCAAAATTTGTATTTTTGGGAATGTGATAAGTTACCAGAGAACCATGTCCCAAATTATATATTATGTTTGAAGTGTGGTTGATTTTCTCCAAATTAAGAGGGCCAATATTTAAATATTCCTACATATGCCAGATATGTTAATAAATAAATAAATATATCAATCATGTACAGGTAAAAACACTGAAATGGAACTCGATACACTGAATTGCATTAGTGACTGCTAATAACTATTACTAAACTAAGTACAAGCAGTCATGTCAAAAAAGTGATTTATTTAGCAATGAATAACTGTATAACATCTTCAATATTAAACGAAATAGGAACTAGTCATGGAACTAACATGTCTCTTCTCGATGTCTAAGGACATCAACATGACTAAACTGCATCAAAGTTAAGCTTTGATGTACTTTTGTTCATTCATCTTCTAAACCACTTAATACACTTCAAGGTCACAAGGGGCCAGTGCCTATTTCTGCAGCACAGAGCCCATCACAGCACACACATCCACTCCAGGCCAATCAACCTAACATGCACACCTCTGGAATGTGGGACGAAACAGAGTACCCACAAAGGCACAGGGAGAGTACCATTACCATCAGGGAAGAACACCAACATGTAAAGGTGCACATGATCTGCTAGGACTGCCAAGTACCTGCTGGGGTTAGAGACTCATGCAGTGGTATTAGTGGTCCAGGGCCTGCCAGGAAAATATCCTCCAGATATGTACACTGCCACCACCACCCTGTGTTTGGCCCAGTTATCTCTTTGAGGTGGTTCTCATGCATTTGGCAGTGTATATGCCATCATCCGTCCACCAATCCTCCAGTATCCAGTTATGGTACTCCTGTGCAAACTGGAGATGACATTGATGATGAACCTTCTGCAGGCCAGGCGTAATAATGTTTGCTCAGTGGTGATCCCTGACACTTTCCTCATTGCTCCTGTGTTCATTATAGATGTTAACTGATCCAGTGTGGCATGACGAATGCTCTGTATCACTAGCTGGAGTTGACGTTCCCCTCTGGTACCAGCAGCCTGTGGGGCACCACTGTTAAACTGGCAGGCACTCAAGCGAGACGTTCACCTTCACTCAGTACACCACTCAGTACACGCTCAGTACGCCTTCACTACCGCAGCTCTAGAACATCCATGAAGTTTCTGAGATGCTTCTAGCCTCTGCCCAGTACCCTATTATCATGCCCATATGGACATCAGTCATTTTGCCTCCTTTATCCATGATGATCATTTTGCACTTTGTTACAACTGACTGGTGTGCTTATTTATACATACAGCAAAGTCTGTCACATAGCATCTATGACTTTCTGGGACAAGTTCATTCCAAACCAGGAATGGTCATAATATTCTGCTATGACTGTGTATGTACACAAACATATATATACAAACTGATGAAGGACTTTTGTATGACAACCAGTTCCTGTCCCCTACTTTCTATACAAGATTAGCAAAAACAACATCCCTCCTCTCTTCTTTGTAGCAGTATGAACCTAGACCATGCCATAACAGAAGCCAAGTCTGGACTTGTTCTGTTTTCTCCCTTTCTCCACAGTTTGCTATTTACGCCATCCCAGCCTGCAGATCTTTACCCGGTCCTCTTGCAATCTCAGCCCACTTTGACCTTCTGCTGTACTGTATTTATTCACATAGAAATTCTCATTGTAGTATATTGTCTGAATTGCTCAGTAAAGAAGAAGGAAGACACTATCAAAGCAGCTATAGATGGGTGCTAATTTTCACTCATAATGAGATCTGGGGCTAATGATCCCATTTTGTTGTATATCCCACCTTCAGAAAGATATAATAAAATGAGTAAAGAATTCATGACATAATAAATGTCAATGCATGGCATGGGCATTGCACGCGTGAGAACAAAATAAGTCAGAAACCATATTAACTTTCAAATCCACAAGGCAAGAGCCAGACTTGGTGGTTAGCACATTTGTTTCTATCTGAGTGGAGTTTCCATGTTCTCCCCATGTCTGTGTGGGTTCCTTCTTTGGTCTATGGTTTCTTCTGTACTGTAAATTGTCCTGTATAAATGTGAATGTATATAGATATGTATACATGCATATGTATGTGTCCATGCATGTATGTCTAGTGAAGGTTGGTGCTCTGTGTGTGTATGTCCAGTGATAGTTGCTGCTCTGTGTGTGTATGTCCAGTGATAGTTGCTGCTCTGTGTGTGTATGTATGTCTAGTGATAGTTGGTACTCTGGGTATGTATGTCCAGTGAAGGTTGGTGCTCTGTGTGTGTATGTCCAGTGATGGTTGGTGCTCTGTGTGTGTATGTCCAGTGATGGTTGCTGCTCTGTGTGTGTATTATGACTAGTGATAGTTGGTACTCTGTGTATGTATGTCCAGTGAAGGTTGGTGCTCTGTGTGTGTATGTCCAGTGATGGTTGGTGCTCTGTGTGTGTATGTCCAGTGATGGTTGGTGCTCTGTGTGTATATGTCCAGTGATGGTTGCTGCTCTGTGTGTGTATGTATGTCTAGTGATAGTTGGTACTCTGTGTATGTATGTCCAGTGATGGTTGGTGCTCTGTGTGTGTGTGTGTGTATGTCCAGTGATGGTTGCTGCTCTGTGTGTGTATGTATGTCCAGTGATGGTTGCTGCTCTGTCCTGGTCTTTACCTCCTCTCCTTCTCCTGAACTGGTGCAGTCCCCCAGGGGGCTGTGGTTTCTGATAGAGAGTACACTGTGTGTAAATTGGCTGCTGCTTCTCATTGGCGAGTGAGTGAGTGTAAAAAGTTGATTTCTGTCTGTAAAGTGTCCTTGGGTTTAAGAAAGGTGCTATATAGATCTGACTATTAATAATAATAATAATAATAATAATAATAATAATATATAGTGCTGCAGTCAAGACCACTAGATCCAAGACTGAGACCAGACTACAACACTATTTCTGCAACACTACTTCTACAACAATACTTATATCCCACAACACATTGACAGTATGCTCTCTGTTCTTTGGGTGTGTTGGCTATGTGTGTTGTATTAAGGCCATGATGTTTGACCTTGTTCTTATTAGGCTATAAGACATTTCTCACATAGGTTTGGAAGACTAAAAGAACCTTTAAGAACTTTGCAGTGTGCCAGTGGTTCCATGATTAGACAATATAAGCAGCACAGGGCTCTATCACATGCACAGCCTTAAAACAGACTTTTTACAATGTGCATGATAGAAGGAAATCAGTTGTAGTGAGGCTCAACAGATTGCAGAAGTGATGAAATAGTAAATTTAATATTGACATGCTTTCAGGAGGGTGCAATTACATTATTTGTGTACTTATGCTGTACTACAAATAATCAGAAAGAAATCAGGACACAATAATATTTCATAATTGAACAGATAATTTTCCAATGTAAAAATTAAAAAGATACTGTAATGTGAATTAGTTGGCACTATTAGCCTTCATTCTATGTGTCCCGAATTCCTCAAATGCATCTAGATTCAAAAACATTTGTGTAGACTTCGGTAAAGGGTCAGTGGATTGGAATTCCATAGCCTGGATAATGGCTTCTAAAAACCTTTGACTGAGAGGACATACATACCCTCACCATTCTCACTCTCACTTTGCACTAGTATGTCTCTACTTTCTACTCCAGTCCACCTTCCTGAATAACAAACACATCTATCAC
>NC_137513.1:257500-260000 GCF_041902795.1 Electrophorus electricus
TGTGTGTGTGTGTGTGTGTGTGTGGTTACTCTTACTGCTCGGAGGCAATAGTGTGTGTGTGTGTGTGTGTGTGTTTACTCTTAATGCTGGGAGGCAATAATGTGTGTGTGTGTGTGTGTGTGTGTGTATTTACTCTTACTGCTCTCAGGCAGTAGTGTGTGTTTTTCTCCTACTGCTGAAAGGCAGTAGTGTGTGTGTGTGTGTGTGTACTCTAACTCCTGGGACATAGTAGTGTGTGTGTGTGTGTGTGTGATCACTTTCGCTTCTGGAAAGCAGTAGTATGTGTTTACTCCTACTGCTGAGAGGCAGTAGTGTGTGTACGTTTACGCTTACTGCGTTGAGGCAGTAGTGTGTGTGTGTGTGTGTGTTTACTCTTACTGCTGGGAGGCAATAATGTGTGTGTGTGTGTTTACTCTTACTGCTGGGAGGCAGTAGTGTGTGTTTACTTTTAATGCTGGGAGACAGTAGTGTGTGTGTGTGTGTATTTACTCTTACTGCTCTCAGGCAGTAGTGTGTGTTTACTCTTACTGCTGGGAGGCAGTAATGTGTGTGTGTGTATTTACTCTTACTGCTCTCAGGCAGTAGTGTGTGTTTACTCCTACTGCTGAAAGGCAGTAGTGTGTGTGTGTGTGTGCGTGTACTCTAACTGCTGGGACGTAGCAGTGTGTGTGTGTGTGTGTGTGTGTGTGTGGTAACTCTTACTGCTGGGAGGCAGTAGTGTGTGTGTGTGTGTGATTACTCTTGCTGCTGTGAAGCAGTAGTGTGTGTTTACTCCTACTGCAGAGAGGCAGTAGTGTGTGTACGTTTATGCTTAGTGCTGGGAGGCAGTAGTGTGTGTTTGTTTGTGTGTGTTTATTCTTACTGCTGAGAGGCAGTAGTGTGTGTGTGGTTACGCTGACTGCTGGGAGGCAGTAGTGTTTGTTTACTCCTACTGCTGAGAGGCAGCAGTGTGTGTGTTTACGCTTACTGCTGGGAGGCAGTAATGTGTGTGTGTGTTTACTCTTACTGCTGGGAGGCAGTAATGTTTGTGTGTGTGTGTTTACTCTTACTGCTGGGAGGCAGTAATATGTTTGTGTGTGTGTGTGTGTGTGTGTGTGTATTTACTCTTACTGCTGGGAGGCAGTAGTGTTTGCTTACTCCTACTGTTGAAAGGCAGTAGTGTGTGTGTGTGTGTGTGTGGTTACTCTTACTGCAGGGAGGCAGTAGTGTGTGTGTGTGTGTGTGATTACTCTTGCTTCTGGGAAGCAGTAGTGTGTGTTTACTCCTACTGCTGAGAGGCAGTAGTGTGTGTACGTTTACGCTTACTGCTGGGAGACGGTAGTGTGTGTGTGTGTGTGTTTACACTTACTGATGGGAGGCAATAATGTGTGTGTGTGTGTGTTTGTATTTAATCTTACTGCTCTCAGGCAGTAGTGTGTGTTTCCTCCTACTGATGAACGGCAGTAGTGTGTGTGGGTGTACTCTAACTGCCGGGACGTAGTAGTGTGTGTGTGTGTGTGTGTGTGTGTGTGTGTGTGTGTGTGTGTGTGTGTGTGTTTACTCTTTCTGCTGGGAGGCAATTATGTGTGTGTGTGTGTGTGTGTGTGTGTGTGTGTGTATTTACTCTTACTGCTCTCAGGCAGTAGTGTGTGTTTACTCCTACTGCTGAAAGGCAGTAGTGTGTGTGTGTGTTTGTGTGTACTCTAACTGCTTAGACGTAGTAGTGTGTGTGTGTGTGTGTGTGTGTGTGTGTGTGTGTGTGTGTGTGTGGTTACTCTTACTGCTGGGAGGCAGTAGTGTGTGTGTGTGTGTGTTTACTCTTAATGCTGGGAGACAATAATGTGTGTGTGTGTGTATTTACTCTTACTGCTCTTAGGCAGTAGTGTGTGTTTACTCCTACTGCTGAAAGGCAGTAGGGTGTGTGTGTGTGTGTGTGTGTGTGTGTGTGTGTGTGTACTCTAACTGCTGGGATGTAGAAGTGTGTGTGTGTGTGTGTGTGTGTGTGATTACTCTTGCTGCTGGGATGCAGTAGTGTGTGTTTACTCCTACTGCTGAGAGGCAGTAGTGTGTGTACGTTTATGCTTAGTGCTGGGAGGTAGTAGTGTGTGTGTGTGTGTGTTTACTCTTTCTGCTGGGAGGCAATAATGTGTGTGTGTGTGTGTGTGTGTGTGTGTGTGTGTGTGTGTGTGTGTGTGTGTGTTTACTCTTTCTGCTGGGAGGCAATTATGTGTGTGTGTGTGTGTGTGTGTGTGTGTGTGTGTGTATTTACTCTTACTGCTCTCAGGCAGTAGTGTGTGTTTACTCCTACTGCTGAAAGGCAGTAGTGTGTGTGTGTTTGTGTGTACTCTAACTGCTGGGACTTAGTAGTGCGTGTGTGTGTGTGTGTGTGTGTATGTGGTTACTCTGACTGCTGGGAGGCAGTAGTGTGTGTGTGTGTGTGTGATTACTCTTGCTGCTGGGAAGCAGTAGTGTGTGTACGTTTACGCTTACTGCTGGGAGGCAGTAGTGTGTGTGTGTGTAT